>NC_060185.1:36436836-36671836 GCF_021184085.1 Oncorhynchus gorbuscha
TGTCCATAATCTTATGTACCTTGTAAATAGGTGCGCTCTCGACAAGGACGGGAGGGGAGGGAAGACGAACGGGGTGCGAAGAAAGGGCTTAACACAGGAGACATGGAAGACAGGATGGACGCGACGAAGATGTCGCGGAAGAAGCAGTCGCACAGCGACAGGATTGACGACCTGGGAGACACGGAACGGACCAATGAACCGCGGAGTCACTTACGAGAAGCTGTCGTAAGAGGAAGGTTGCGAGTGGAAAGCCACACTCTCTGGCCGCAACAATACCTTGGACTCTTAATCCTGCGTTTATTGGCGGCTCACCGTCTGTGCCCTGTAACGGCAAAGTGCAGACCTCACCCTCCTCCAGGTGCGCTCACAACGTTGGACAAACGCTGGCGGAGGGAACGCTGGACTCGGCAAGCTGGGATGAGAACAGAGGAGGCTGGTAACCCAGACTACTCTGAAACGGAGATAACCCGGTAGCAGACGAAGGAAGCGAATTGTGAGCGTATTCTGCCCAGGGAGCTGTTCTGCCCAAGACGCAGGGTTTCTGAAAGAAAGGCTGCGTAGTATGCGACCAATCGTCTGATTGGCCCTCTCTGCTTGACCGTTAGACTGGGGATGAAACCCGGAAGAGAGACTGACGGACGCACCAATCAAACGACAGAACTCCCCTCCAAAACTGTGACGTGAATTGCGGGCCTCTGTCTGAAACGGCGTCTAACGGGAGGCCATGAATTCTGAATACATTCTCAATAATGATTTGTGCCGTCTCCTTAGCGGAAGGAAGTTTAGCGAGGGGAATGAAATGTGCCGCCTTAGAGAACCTATCGACAACCGTCAGAATCACAGTCTTCCCCGCAGACAAAGGCAGACCGGTAATGAAGTCTAAGGCAATGTGAGACCATGGTCGAGAAGGAATGGGGAGCGGTCTGAGACGACCGGCAGGAGGAGAGTTACCCGACTTAGTCTGCGCGCAGTCCGAACAAGCAGCCACGAAACGGCGCGTGTCACGCTCCTGAGTCGGCCACCAAAAGCGCTGGCGAATAGACGCAAGAGTGCCTCGAACACCGGGATGACCAGCTAACTTGGCAGAGTGAGCCCACTGAAGAACAGCCAGACGAGTGGAAACAGGAACGAAAAAGGAGGTTACTAGGACAAGCGCGCGGCGACACCAGTGTGCGTGAGTGCTTGCTTAACCTGTCTTTCAATTCCCCAGACTGTTAACCCGACAACACGCCCATAAGGAAGAATCCCCTCGGGATCAGTAGAAGCCACAGAAGAACTAAACAGACGGGATAAGGCATCAGGCTTGGTGTTCTTGCTACCCGGACGGTAAGAAATCACAAACTCGAAACGAGCGAAAACAACGCCCAACGAGCTTGCGGGCATTAAGTCGTTTGGCAGAACGGATGTACTCAAGGTTCTTATGGTCTGTCCAAACGACAAAGGAACGGTCGCCCTCCAACCACTGTCGCCATTCGCCTAGGGCTAAGCGGATGGCGAGCAGTTCACGGTTACCCACATCATAGTTGCGCTCAGATGGCGACAGGCGATGAGAAAAATAAGCGCAAGGATGAACCTTATCGTCAGACTGGAAGCGCTGGGATAGGATGGCTCCCCCACGCCTACCTCTGAAGCGTCAACCTCGACAATGAATTGTCTAGTGACGTCAGGAGTAACGAGGATAGGAGCGGACGTAAAACGTTCTTTTAGAAGATCAAAAGCTCCCTGGGCGGAACCGGACCACTTAAAACACGTCTTAACAGAAGTAAGAGCTGTGAGAGGGGCAGCAACTTGACCGAAATTACGAATGAAACGCCGATAGAAATTAGCGAAACCTAAAAAAGCGCTGCAACTCGACACGTGACCTTGGAACGGGCCAATCACTGACAGCTTGGACCTTAGCGGAATCCATCTGAATGCCTTCAGCGGAAATAACGGAACCGAGAAAAGTAACGGAGGAGACATGAAAAGAGCACTTCTCAGCCTTTACGTAGAGACAATTCTCTAAAAGGCGCTGTAGAACACGTCGAACGTGCTGAACATGAATCTCGAGTGACGGAGAAAAAAAATCAGGATATCGTCAAGATAGACAAAACAAAAATGTTCAGCATGTCTCTCAGAACATCATTAACTAATGCCTGAAAAACAGCTGGCGCATTGGCGAGACCGAACGGCAGAACCCGGTACTCAAAATGCCCTAACGGAGTGTTAAACGCCGTTTTCCACTCGTCCCCCTCTCTGATGCGCACGAGATGGTAAGCGTTACGAAGGTCCAACTTAGTAAAGCACCTGGCTCCCTGCAGAATCTCGAAGGCTGATGACATAAGGGGAAGCGGATAACGATTCTTAACCGTTATGTCATTCAGCCCTCGATAATCCACGCAGGGGCGCAGAGTACCGTCCTTCTTTTTAACAAAAAGAACCCCGCCCGGCCGGAGAAGAAGAAGGCACTATGGTACCGGCGTCAAGAGACACAGACAAATAATCCTCGAGAGCCTTACGTTCGGGAGCCGACAGAGAGTATAGTCTACCTCGAGGAGGAGTGGTCCCCGGAAGGAGATCAATACTACAATCATACGACCGGTGAGGAGGAAGGGAGTTGGCTCGGGACCGACTGAAGACCGTGCGCAGATCATGATATTCCTCCGGCACTCCTGTCAAATCGCCAGGTTCCTCCTGAGAAGTAGGAACAGAAGAAACGGGAGGGATGGCAGACATTAAACACTTCACATGACAAGAAACGTTCCAGGATAGGATAGAATTACTAGACCAATTAATAGAAGGATTATGACATACTAGCCAGGGATGACCCAAAACAACAGGTGTAAACGGTGAACGGAAAATCAAAAAGAAATAGTCTCACTGTGGTTACCAGATACTGTGAGAGTTAAAGGTAGTGTCTCAAATTTGATACTGGGAAGATGACTACCATCTAAGGCAAACATGGGCGTAGGCCTGTCTAACGGTCTGAAAGGAATGTTATGTTTCCGAACCCATGCTTCGTCCATGAAACAACCCTCAGCCCCAGAGTCAATCAAAGCACTGCATGTAGCACCCGAACCGGTCCAGCGTAGATGGACCGACATAGTAGTACAAGATCTAGATGAAGGGACCTGAGTAGTAGCGCTCACCAGTAGCCCTCCGCTTACTGATGGACTCTGGCCTCTTACTGGACATGAATTAACAAAATGTCCAGCAACTCCGCAATAGAGGCACAGGCGGTTGGTGATCCTCCGTTCCCTCTCCTTATTCGAGATGCGAATCCCTCCCAGCTGCATGGGCTCAGTCTCAAAGCCAGAGGAGGGAGATGGTTGCGATGCGGAGCAGGGAAACACCGTTGATGCGAGCTCTCTTCCACGAGCCCGGTGACGAAGATCTACCCGTCGTTCTATGCGGATGGCGAGAGCAATCAAAGAATCCACATCTGATGGAACCTCCCGGGAGAGAATCTCATCCTTAACCACTGCGTGGAGTCCCTCCAGAAAACGAGCGAGCAGCGCCGGCCGTTCCACTCACTAGAGGCAGCAAGAGTGCGAAACTCAATGGAATAATCCGTTATGGACCGTTCACCTTGGCATAAGGAAGCCAGGGCCCTAGAAGCCTCCCCACCAAAAACTGAACGGTCAAAAACCCGAATCATCTCCTCTTTAAAGTTCTGGAATCTGTTAGAGCAATCAGCCCTTGCCTCCCAGATAGCTGTGCCCCATTCTCGAGCCCGGCCAGTAAGGAGTGAAATGACGTAAGCAACCCGAGCTCTCTCTCTAGAGTATGTGTGGGGTTGGAGAGAGAACACAATCTCACACTGCGTGAGAAAGGAGCGGCACTCAGTGGGCTGCCCGGAGTAGCAAGGTGGGTTATTAACCCTGGGTTCTGGAGGCTCGGCAGGCCAGGGAGTAACAGGTGGCACGAGACGTAGACTCTGGAACTGTCCAGAGAGGTCGGAAACCTGAGCGGCCAGGTTCTCCACGGCATGGCGAGCAGCAGACAATTCCTGCTCGTGTCTGCCGAGCATGGCTCCTTGGATCTCGACGGCAGTGTAACGAGCGTCTGAAGTCGCTGGGTCCATTCCTTGGTCGGTTCCTTCTGTCATGCAGGTGAAAGAGGACCCAAACGCGACTTAACAGAAACAGAGTTTATTAAAGTCCAAAACGGAATAACAGAAATCCTCTAGATTTGTAGAGGGAAAACAACTGGAGAAGCGGCCACAGACTGCAGGTCGCCGGGTAGGCGCAGGCCGTAGTCGACTGAGACACCTGCTCACACGCAGCATCTGATGAAGGCACAAAACACGACAGGACAGGGTGATACACAATCACGGCAAAAACACGACAGGACAGGGCGAAACGCAATCACAGCATGGTGAATACAATACGAGGAACCGACGGAACAGGAACGGATCACAAAGGAATAAATAGGGACTCTAATCAGGGGAAAGGATCGGGAACAGGTGTGGTAGAATATTTTGGGTTAGGAAAGTATATAGAAATCATAACAAACAGGTTAGGAGAGCCTTTATGCATGAAAGATATAAAACTGTGGTTTGATTCATTCTGAAAATTGCCTCATTCAGTTCTTTAACCCATGGTAATGTTGGAAGATTAGGGTACATAGAATGATAACAGGGAGAAGAGTGTACAATAGTAGGCTATACCCTCGTCTATTGCCTGCACTAACCATGGAACTGTGGGATGAGACAGACAAGTATTGCTCTATGCATATGGTTCAAACTGTTACCGCTTGGTCTGTACTCCACTCCATAACGATTTAATAAAAAATATGATCAACTGTTACTAATGATCCTCAGCAACAACCACATGGTGGTGACGACATTTACAAAAAAAGCAAAGGAACGTAAATGAAAGAATGGAATGAAATGGAATGATAATGTAGGCTATACCAACTGAAGGGAACTAACAGTAAGTTAGCAGTTAAATATTTGTTGTTATTAGGCCTACTGATGGTCGATACTGATAATGGCTAATATTTAACATGATTGTCAGAGAAAGTTGAGGTAGTCTATAATTAAGACATTCAAAAGTGGCTATCCCTGCAAGTTAAAAGGCCAGTCACTTAAAATTCTGCATAATGGCACAGCGTTTCATGAACTTTACTGTGGGAACGTTATGTTGATATGCTTCAGTTTGCTGCCATAAGGCTGGTTTCACATTTTTCTCCAGAGACTATAAGGTGAAATATATCTAAAACAAATGTATTTTATATTTTTCAATTCCCTTACCAAACAGATTAATAATTTACCTAGCTCTTATCCATAGTTCTTGTCAAGTTGTAAATTACAGTCCATGGAGAATGGTGTTATTTATATCGGGAGACAATTATGTTGATGCTTATTTTTCTCTTGGAAACAGGATGTTCACCAGACTTTTTTCATGGTTTCTTGCGCGTAAAGGTGGTGGATTTACGAGGGAATTAAGTAAAGGTCAGCATACAGCATATCTGTAGACACACCTCAGCCACACCTTAATTTACTCAATCTCCACCCAAAAGGAATAGCAGGTGAAAAGCTTGCTATTCTCATGCTTAAGCTCAAGGTCAGTATACTCGTAGTTGGAATCGGCTACATATTGAATTGTGTTTGGTTGTCAACGCAACCAAATATCAACATTTGAAGGAGATGTATCTTTTGTGCCACTGACTTTAATTCCAGTTTGTCTACAAATTAATAATTGATTTAGAATTCAGGTCTCCATCTCAACCAAGAATCAAAATGAAAGATTAGGACTAAAACATATCAAACTTGATGTAAAGTGCATTTAAAGTCTGATTTAGTCCTAGTCTTTAATTTAGATTTTTGGTTGAGATGGAGACATGAATCCAACATATCAATGATTCATTTGTAGACAAACTGGAATTAAAGCCAGACTAAGTCAGTGGCACAGATGGAACTATCCAAGCAAAAGTATGTGGACACCTGCTCGTCGAACATTTCATTACAAAATCACGGGCATTAATATGTAATTGGTCCCCCTTTGCTGCTAAAAAAGCCTCCACTATTCTGGGACGGCTTTCCACTAGATGTGGGAACATTGCTGCGGGAACTTGATTCCACTCAGCCACAAGAGCATTGGTGAGGTCGGGCACTGATGTTGGTCGATTAGTTGTAATAAGGAGCATCCAGATGCTGCACTTGATGAATTTATAAAATTGCATCTTCCAATTATTGATAAACATGCACCTGTTAAGTAACTGACTGTTAGAACTGTTAAGGCTCCATGGATTGATGAGGAATTGAAAACTGCATTGTTGAAAGAGATGGGGGCAAAAGGAGTGGCTAATACATCTGGCTGCACATCTGACTGGCTGACTTACTGCAAATTGAGAAATGATGTGACTAAACTCAATAAAAGAAGAAGAAACTGTATTATGAAGCCAAGATCAATGATATAAAGAATGATGGGGAAAAAACTTTGGAGTACTTTAAATGAAGTTATGGGCAGAAAGACAAATTCAACTTCATCTTTCATCGGATCAGATGTCTTATTCATCACAAAACCATTTGATGTTACCAATTCTTTTATGATTCCTTCATTGGCAACGTGGGAAAACTTAAGCATGAAATTCCAACAATGAACAGTGCGCCATCATATTAATGCATAAAAAATAAAATAATGAAAGAAAAGCATTGCAAGTTAGAATTTTGTAAAGTTAATGTGGGAGAGGTGGACAAACCTGGCGTTGACAACTTAGATGGAAAGCTACTGAAGATAGTAGTTGACTCTATAGCCACTCCTGTCTGTCATATATTTATTCCGAGCCTAGAGGAAAGTCTTTGTCCTCAGGCCTGGAGGGAAGCCAAAGTAATTCCCATACCCAAGAGTGGTAAAACAGCCTTTACTGGTTCTAACAGCACACCAAAAAGCTTGCTGCCAGCTCTTAGCAAACTGTTGGAAAAAATAGTGTTTGACCAAATATAATGCTATTTCTCTGTAAAGAAATGAACAACAGACTTTCAGCATGCTTATAGAGAAGGGCACTCAACATGTACAGCACTGACACAAATGACTGATGATTGGTTGAAAGAAATTAATAATACAAAGATTGTGGGAGCTGTACTATTAGATTTCAGTGCAGCCTTTAATATTATTGACCTTTTATGGAAAAAAAACGTATGTTATGGCTTTTCAACCTCTGCCATATCGTGGA
This sequence comes from Oncorhynchus gorbuscha, assembly GCF_021184085.1. NCBI lineage: Eukaryota > Metazoa > Chordata > Actinopteri > Salmoniformes > Salmonidae > Oncorhynchus > Oncorhynchus gorbuscha. Next base: position 36,443,995 of record NC_060185.1, read on the forward strand.
TTCATAGCTATCTATCTAATAGAACTCAAAGGGTTTTCTTTAATGGAAGCTTCTCTCATGTCAAACATGTCATGTGTGGTGTACCACAGGGCAGCTCTCTAGGCCCTCTACTCTTTTCTATTTTTACCAATGACCTACCACTGGCATTAGAAAAACCATGTGTGTCCATGTATGCTGATGATTCAACAATATATGCATCAGCAGCCACAGCTAATGAAGTCACTGAAACCCTTAACAAAGAGTTGCAGTCTGTTTTGGAATGGGTGGCGAGTAATAAACTGGTCCTGAACATCTCTAAATTTAAGAGCGTTGTATTTGGTACAAATCATTTCCTAAGTTCTAGACCTCAGCTGAATCTGGTTATGAATGGTGTGGCTGTTGTACAAGTTGAGGAGACTAAATTACTGGGCGTTACCTTAGATTGTAAACTGTCATGGTCAAAACATATAGATTCAATGGTTGTAAAGATGGTCTGTCTGTAGGTCTGCTTTTTAGACACCACACTCCAAAAAGCTCTAGTTTTGTCTAATCTTGATTATTGCCAGTGTGGTCCAGTGTGGTCCAGTGCTGCAAGTAAAGTTGCAGCTGACCCTCTTAAATGTTTATACCCCCCAATTTCATGGTATCAGTTACAGTCTTGTCTCATCACTGCAACTCCCGTACAGACTCAGGAGAAGCAAAGGTCATACTCCAAAATGCAACCCAACCTAGCCACATTGCACAACACAGAAGGCAGCTGCACCAATGTGTCAGAGGAAACCTCATACACCTGGTCAGCATACACTGCACTTGTGGCGGGCCGGCAGGGATATCCTTGTCTCACCTAACGACACTTGGCCAATTGTGCGTCGCCCCATGGGCATCCCGGTCACGGCCTGCTGCGACAGTGCCTGGGCTCAAACCCAGAATCTCTGGTGGCACAGCCTTAGACCACTGCGCCACCCGGGAGGCTCTATGACTTGCTATTAATTATAATCAGAGTACTGATATAAATACTATGCATGCTAGTCTCTCTTGGCAAAGAGTTGAGAAGAGAGTGACTGCATCACTTATTTTTTTAATAAGAAACAATAATATGTTGAAAATCCCAAATTGTTTGCATAACCAATTTACACATACTTACCCCACTAGACATGCCAACAGGGGTCTTTTCACAGTCCCCAAATCCAGAACAAATTCAAGAAAGTGTACAGTATTATATAAAGCCATTATTGCATGTAACTAAATCCCATCTCATATTGCTCAAATTAACAGCAAACCTGGTTTCAAAAACAGATAAAGCAACACCTCACTGCACAATGCCTCTCCCCTATTTGACCTAGATAGTTTGTGTGTATGTATCGATAATGTTCTTCTGTCCTTGAGCTGATCTTGTCTATTAATGTTCTGTATTTTGTCATGTTTCTGTGGACCCCAGGAAGAGTAGCTGCTGCTTTTGCAACAGCTAATGGGGATCCTAATAAAAGACCAAAATACCAAACCAAGATTAGTCTGTTGGAGTGCCAGCTGGTGAATCGTGATTCATCATTCCAGAGAACACTTTTCCACTGCTCCAGAGTCCAATGGTGTCAAGCTTTGGTGATCTTAGATGTGTGTGTGGCTGCTCGGCCATGGAAACCCATTTCATGAAGCTTCCGAAGAACAGTTATTGTGCTGAAGTTGCTTCCAGCGGCAGTTTGGAACTTGTTGCAACCGAGGACAGAAGATTTTTACACACTAAGCGATTCAGCACTCAGAGGTACTGTTTTGTGAGTTTTTGTGGCCTACCAGTTCGTGGCTGAGCCGTTGTTGCCCCTAGACATTTCCACATCACAATAACAGCACTTAAAGATGACCGGGGCAGCTCTAACAAGGCAGAAATGTGATGAACTGACATGTTGGAAAGATGGCATCCTATGATGGTGCCACGTTGAAAGTCACTGAGCTCTTCAGTAAGTTCATTCTACTGCCAATGTGTGTCTATGGAGATTGCATGGCTGTGTGCTCGATTTTATACACCTGTCAGCAACAGGTGTGGCTGAAATAGCCAAATCCTCTAATTTGAAGGTGTGTCCACATATTTTTGTATATATAGTGTACATCTTCTTTAAATGTTGATATTTGGTTGCTTGGACTACCAAAGACAATTCAATATCCATTTTTTCTACAAATTAATCATTTATATTTTGGATTCACTTCTCCATCTCTACCAGAAATCTCAGTTAAAGAATATAGTCTAATCAAACTTAAATGCACTATAAATAAAATACGTTTTGATTTATTCCGATTCTTTAACTTTTATTTTTGGTTGAGGTGGAGACATGAATCCAACGTGTCCTTTCATTTACATTTACATTTAAGTCATTTAGCAGACGCTCTTATCCAGAGCGACTTACAAATTGCCACGTAGATTCCACATCACAATACGTTGACAAATTACATGGAAATAACGTTGATTCAACCAGTTTGTGCCCAGTGGGATTGTACTTTACATATGACCCTCAACTCTGAAATCCCCTATGACCTCTCTAGCTCTTCCCAATCAGTCTTTAAGCCTGGCTTGATACGCTTTCTGAGCGCTAATCGTCTGCTCGCTCACCTGCCGGATAGAACACTTTCCGCTGACTAAAACCCTCCTGCAAAGCCGGAGAAGAGCCTCTTATGCATGCTTACCGTGTGCCCTCAACCCAGCGGAGAGACACCTTGGGGCTAAAGCAGATTTTCATTAGCTCATCTGAAGAGGCAAATCTTTTCCAGTGTAAGGTAGCTAGGTGAGGGAAGGTACTTAGGTGCTCAAAAAGCTTGGGTGACATCATTTCCTAAAGCGCCTTATCAACTCGCCTTATCCCGTTCAACATCCCTCAAAGCTCGAAGGTGTGAGGGCAGCACGATGACAAAAGGCATTATATAAACCTCTGTATTTACGGGTCTTACGATACTGAAGGTGCTTAGAAGCTAATGGCAAGTCTTTCCAAATTGGATCAGGATGAGGTGACTTCGTCACCAATAACGAAACACCTGCTGACCCAATTTGTGTTTGAGTGAGTTGGGGAGCGAGCCTTATGTCTAGTGGGTATAATGGTGGGTGAAATCATCGTCATTAGGGAATGTCTAATTTAATGTAAGACCCTTCTCGTGTCCTTCACAGGAGGATGTTCCCCAGCTACAAGGTGAAAGTGACGGGTATGAACCCCAAAACCAAGTACATCCTCCTCACAGATATCGTCCCTGCCGACGACCATCGCTACAAGTTCTGCGACAACAAGTGGTGAGTCAGAGACACCTTTTAAAAAATGTGATTCTTTATTTAACCTGGAAGAGCGTTGACAAGGAATCTCCTTTACATGGAAAACATGGTCACCAACACAGCAGCTATTTGTTATGTATTTATTTGAACCTTTATTTAACTAGGCAAGTCAGTTAAGAACAAATTCTTATTTACAATGACAGCCTACCTTGGCCAAACCCTAACCCGGACGATGCTGGACCAATTGTGCATCGCCCTATGGGACTCCCAATCATGGCCGGTTGTGATACAGCCTGGAATCAAACCAGGGTCTGTAGTGATGCCTCTAGCACTGAGATGCACCACTCTGGAGCCCCTATACAGTCAATACAAAAATCTACATATTAAGAACAGACAATACAGCAATACATACAATACAACAGTATACAAAATATACCAAGACAATGATAAAATCCTGCCAAAATTCTTGTCAGGGTGGTTCTTCCAGTTTGCAGTATTGCTCAAGTTCTTCTCTAAGCTCAGGGTTTAGATGAGTAACATCCTTAATGGTTGTTATGAGACATCTAACCATTCTACCCTGTCTCAGATGCTGCTTGGCTTTAGAAAGGGGGGGGTCAAGAAATGGGGTGGTGAGGGAGGGTGGGGAGGGAGCGGTGGTGAGCTTAAGGAAGGTGAAAATAGCTCTCATCTTCTCAGCCACAGCTTCAGCCCCACCGCTCTGTGGAGGCCTTCCTCTCACCTTAGGAAAACAACCCCCAATGCTGTAGAGTAGACAATAACGGTGGGTGCAAACGAGAGAGACATTTAACACTCTCAGACAGTTTTATATGCTTGAGGTGATGCTGCCTCCCACATACAGTATACACACAGACAAGCAGTACACACGCACACACACATCCCTGGCGGAGGGCACTGTTCCCGGCATGCTCTGGAACAAACACTTTACATGCTGTGACATCATTATGCAAACCAAATAAATGGAAGGGTACAAATTAACATGTTTCTGCATTATATTCTTTATTTATACCTCCCTCTCTTCCTCGCCTTTCACAAATGTCATGTTGGATAATGTAACGTTGTTACCATAGCGGATCCCATAGCGGATCCCTTTTTGGTGCTGTATAGAACCATTTTTTTAAGGTTCTATAAAGAACTATGCTCATATGGTTCTAAATGGAACCTTTATGGTGCGTTAAATAACCCTTTCCTATAAAGAACTATAAAAAAAGGTTCTCTATAGGACCAAAAAGGGTTTACATTTACATTTAACATTTAAGTCATTTAGCAGACGCTCTTATCCAGAGCGACTTACAAATTGGTGCATTCACCTTATGACATCCAGTGGAACAGTCACTTTACAATAGTGCATCTAAATCTTAAAGGGGGGGGGATGAGAGGGATTACTTATCCTATCCTAGGTATTCCTTATTCCTTATGGTTACAAGCTTTAAACAGTACAACACTTTGTAATGGTTCTTTATAGAACCTTTATGGAGAATGGTTCTATTTAAAACCTTTTTCAATCTCAAAAGTTCTACAAATAACCTTTTTTGAAGAACCATACAGGGTTCTTTTTTTCTAGTTAAAATTCCATAGGTTATATTATTTTATAAACTGTGTGGTTTGAGCCCTGAATACTGATTGGCTGACAGCCGTGCTATATCAGACCGTATACGATGGGTATGACAAAACATTTATTTTTACTGCTCTAATTACATTGGTAACTAGTTTATAATAGCAATAAGGTACCGAGTTGTGCCTAAGAACAGCCCTTAGCCGTGGTATATTGGCTATATACCACACCCCCTCTGGCCTTATTCTTATTCATTGTTTTAATTGCAATATTGTATTTACTTCGCCACCATGGCCTAATTATTGCCTTTACCTCCCTTATCTCACCTCATTTGCTCACATTGTATATAGACTTGTTTTTCTACTGTATTATTGACTGTATGTTTGTTTTACTCCATGTGTAACTCTGTGTTGTTATATGTGGCAAATTACTTTGCATTATCTTGGCCAGGTCCCAGTTGTAAATGAGAACTTGTTCTCAACTTGCCTACCTGGTTAAATAAAGGTGAAATAAAAAATAAATGCAAATGATGGCTTAAGTGTTTGTTGACAAGTTGAATCAGGTGTGCTAACTCTAGAACAGCTGGGGGTCCTTAAGGAGAGAGTTGAGAACCATTGACTTACACAACAGTTCTCAACTGACAAAAGGCCATATGTGACTCTTTCACAAAACACTGTCACTGGCCATAGTAATTTTCAACATGGCATAACAAAAAAGATTAGATAAACTGGAATGACACTCACTCACTGTTGTACAAAAAGAGCGGTGCACAAACCATCCCCCAAAATATGATAATGAGTTTCATTATTTTAATTATCACTGAAATTGGAAATAACACTTTTTTGACTCCGCAAACTGCAAAGAACTATTGAAGGGCTCAAAGGATTCTTTGGGTCAGTATGGTTCCACTTAGAACTATCACCCGTCACAAATAACCATTGAGGAACCCTAATTTGTTGTGTGTATTGGTTAACAACATTTGCTTTGTGTTCAAGACCAACGTGTGTGATGTTCATCTCCCACTCATCTGTTCATTCATTCATCTCTATCCGCTCATTGATGGAATGGAGAGATGGAGCGTGAGTCCAGGCACTTGCTGCCTCCAGTCATGGATGTCTAAATTTAGTCTGTTGTGGTTGAATAATGAGGAAAACCAACGGGTTTCTGTCAATTTAGTCATTGCTCTTGTGAAAAGGAGCGGCCTAATCCCCTCTTCCCACAAAAACGGGATCATTTACGTCAAAAAATACATTCTTCCAACCATTTTCAAACATCCTGGCTGCAGAGAAATATCACCACTTCTCAGAACGAGAGAGAGGACGCAAATGCAGTATGATGATCATCAAAATCTCTAGTACTGTAATATTTTAAGTGACAAGGCTGTCCACAGGCAACTTTGTTGTTATTGAGGTCATGGTACAATAGTATGCCATGCCATGCATGCTCCTTTGTTCTTTCAGAGCACACCAAGACCAGAACCTCATGTCTCAGTCGCTGCGCCAACTTAACTGTAGCTACGGATTGTCATTAGCACACAGTTCATTACCGCAGGGCACTGGCAAGCCGCCTGTCAAAATCTATGGGATAAAAACAGCTTGGCTGTACCCACTGGCCTTCCAGTGACCCTTTACATTGGGTGATGCCTAGAGAGGTAACAACTTATGTTAGAATTGACCAAAAATAATTGACTTTTCAAAACAGGTTTGGACAATTAACATAGCAGTTTAGGAGAATTAGGTTAAGGTTAGGAAAAGGGTTAGGTTTAGCTAAAATGCAGCAACTTTTGACATCAATTTGATATAAACTGTATCCCTCTAGCCATGACCTGTGATGCCACCACAGCCTGCTTCTGCCACTGCCCACCGGAGCAACATCAACCGTTGGCACTGATGGCCGTGCAAATTACAAAACAACCGTCTCCAGGGTAGGGCGTACTGAAACCAGAACCCGACATCACGTCACGCCAAGAAAAAAAGACTGCGTCCTAAATGGCACCCTAATCCCAGGGCCCGTAGTCAAAAATAGTGCACAGTGTAGGGTACCATTTGAGACCCAAACAAAACCCCCATAAAATGCACAACTGTGCTTTGCTTTCTCCAGCAGAAACCCAGCCATTTCTTGTTTTACAGCCATTTGTTCCCGATCTTTGTGGGGTGGCTTTGGAGGGCCTGGAATCCCAGCGGTTGCCAGCGTGGGGTTCTGGACTCTTTCAGCAACACCTTGGAGGAGCGTAATTAGCAGTGATGTTACGGTTGAAGCAGCCTCCAGTCTGGGGGAATGGTTCCTCTAGCCCCATAGTGTGAGGACTGAAACCGCTGCCATTACTGACTGTAGCTACATGTGTTTATTATAAAAAAGGGATTCTTCAGAGGACAATCAGTGAGCACGAATGGAGTCGTGTGGCTGCTGGAAGATTTCGCCATGCCGTGACAAGAGGTTGACAATAGGGTTTGCTAGAGCACTGGGCTGCTGGGTTGCAAATGGTTGCTGGATTGCCACAATGGCTGAGACATCTTGGCAGAGAAATGGTCGTTGGTTGCTGCTAGCAAAGCGGTCCTTATGATGATCACGACGTTGCACCTTCATTTGTCTCTTCATCTCCCTCTCTTTCCTTCCCACTCTCGTTCTTCTCTCTCTTCTCCTTTTCTTTCTACTCAGGATGGTGGCAGGCAAGGCGGAGCCAGCCATGCCAGGGAGGCTCTATGTCCATCCAGACTCCCCGGCAACAGGAGCCCACTGGATGAGGCAGATGGTGTCCTTCCAGAAGCTAAAGCTCACCAACAACCACCTGGACCCCTTTGGGCATGTGAGTGACTCTCAGTCTACAAACTAATGTCAACGTTTATAATCTTTAAGCTCAATTAACTGTAAAGGGGTAGAGAGAGAGAGAGAGCGAGAGAGAGATGATTAGCTGGGCGGCAGGTAACTAAACCTCAAGCTGACTAGGTAAACATCTGTCGTTCTGACCATGAGCATGGCAGTTAACCCACTGTTCCCTGGGCGCCGATGACGAGGATGTTGATTAAGGCAGCCCCCTGCACCTCTCTGATTCAGAGGGGTTGGGTTAAATGCAGAAGAAGCATGCAGTTATACAACTGACTAGGTATCCCTCTTTCCCTTTACTGATGCCTCACAATGTAGGTGAATTCACATCCCAGGAAGGCACTGGGTCATTTCACACAATAGAGCTTATCACTTCTCCTGGTCATGTAAAACAAGAGAGGTGATTGGACACAGCTCATTTTCTCAAAACTACACAGTAGATGAGACTTAAATAGACTAGTGTTAAAACAAGAGCTGAAAATATGTGTTTTTTTAACAAGAGACAGAGTCATAAAGCTGTCTTCGTGGAATGAGTGGGAGAGAGGAGAGAGGGGGAAGGACTCGAGGAAGGATGGCCAGAGAGGAAAAGGAAGAGAGCAGGAGAGAGGGTGAAAGATGGACTGAAGTGGAGGGAGTGGCGGTGAGAGAAGAGAGGGAGAGAGAGAAAGCATACGAGAGAAAGTGAGCATCTTGCCACAGAGGGAGTGAGAAGTGTGACGGCAGCAGCAGTGCTGCCCAGAGGAACTCTGAGCAGGCTTGTCCAAAGCCATCCCGTCAGAAGGCGAGCTCATTAGGTTCATAACCCCTGGGATCAGTGGCGGGGCTCGCTGTCAGGTTGAATCCACCGCCTGGATAGTGATAAGGGTGAGTAATGAGGACAAAGAGAGAGAGAGGGGCCAGGTCTTACTAAGCCCTGCTGATAGAACAGTCCACGCCAGCAGGGGAGCCAGAGAGCCTCTCCCTCCCTCTGGCCTGCATAGCACTGGATCCACCACCCACCTGACCCACTAAACCAGGGGTGTCAAACATATGGCATACGGCCCATGGGGGTAGGGGGAATAAAATCCAGCTTGCTAATAATCACTGAAATGAAAGCTAGACAGTCAGGGAGCACAGAAAATTCTAAAAACGATGGATAGAGGACTATTCTTTTCATATTTTGACTCCTAGGAAATATAAGCAATTTTCAATGTGGCCCTCCGGACCTCATTGAAGACCGAGAGGCAAAATGAGTTTGACACCCCTGCTATAAACTGACCCACAGTTGAAATAAAACAGCTTGTGAATCAGCTAATGACAGTCAATAATAGACTATGTTGTTTGTGCATTTGAGAGTGTGTCTTTTCAAGAGTGTTTGTTTATGTAATGTGAGTATGCGGTCTGCATGACTGTGTGTGCAAGTATGTGGGTCAGCATGGTTGCTCGTCCACAGTTCAGAGCAGGATGGCCATCAGCTTGATTCAACCCAGGGGTATCTCAGATCTATGACAACCCTTCCCCTTCCTCACCATCCCCCACAAACTCTGCCCTTCCCCTCCCTTCGCTGCTGACCTGTCAGCATCAGCAGTAAAAACACTATCACTGATCTGGGATCTGGGCTCCCACTGACCCCTGCTACTGTTGACCAAGAGATGGTCCAAGGAATCACTCCTGAAATGCTGTCACTGAGTGTCTCGGTTTAAAAACCAGTTAGCAGACATTTTTACCCAAAAGATGAAAGAGAGAATGCACGATTTGGTTCTGGATTGATCCAAGGAGGGCTTGTCCTGATCAATGCAACCAGACAGCACAGAGAGAGTCAGACTCCTTTCAGCACTGCCTCCAGACAGACCCCGGCCAGACTAGCAGACTAGACAAAGGTCGTGACCATAGTCTCCAGTCAACCAACCACGAGCTTATTTCTATCAGTTCCGTCACTACAGAGTCTGTAGTCAGCCAATGAACCAATTGATTATCTCTGTCTGAACCTTGCCTCAACAAAAGGGGGGAAGGGGCATGTGAGCATTGGGCTGTTCAGGGTGCAACTATGACCCCAGCTGCCTGTGCCCTGATACCACAGGAGGCTGCTGAGGGGAGGATGGCTCATAATAATGGCTGGAATGGAGTGAATGGTATCAAACACATGGAAACCGTACATTTGATGTATTCGATAACATTCCATTTTTTCCGTTCCAGCCATTACTATGAGCCTGTCCTCCCAAATGAGTCTTAAACTCTTTCTGTGATAGCCTCCTGGAGGGGCTGGCCTCTTAAGTCAGGGCTCTGGTACCAGCGGGCTGTGAGTCTAGAAGGTAGGAGAGGTGGGAGAGCTTGATGCTCATCGGTCCTGACAGAGCTACGCTGGAGATGACCCTGCTCCGGTCCTGCTGACGCTCCAGTGAGCATGTTCCTAGGCTACTGGGCTACTCTGAGCAGACTGGTGCCGATGTGCTGACCTAGCCCCCCCCAACCCAAACATTGAGCACGCTCCACACGTGCTGATTAATGCACTATACAGTTGCAACTCAAGTGTGACAAAGGGGTGCCCACTTTTCAGTATCAACACATTGAACTACAGTACATTGACAAATGTCCACATTGTATGCACACTAACGCCGACTCCAGGAGCATTAAAATAGGTCTACTTCCAAAAAAGGCTAGCCATGGAAAACTTGAGCATCGTAAGCACCCCATTCACACTATGAGTCTATTCAAGTCAATACAATTACATCACTTGGCATTTAGCATCTAGGGCAGGGACAACCATTCATTTAAAGGGGGAAAAACGAACCTCTTAAACAAACATCTTAAAAAGTCTCAAGACTGTGGTGGTGGCCGGTCATTCACTGGTGCCTCTAAGAGGACTGTGTGCTGTGATCGACTTCGTTCGTCTGACCTTGTACTGGTTTTTCTTTTCTTCTACATTTCCTTCCTTCCCACTGATAGATCATCCTGAACTCGATGCACAAGTACCAGCCTCGGCTCCACATTGTCAAGGCCGACGAGAACAACGCCTTTGGGTCTAAGAACACAGCCTACTGCACTCACGTGTTTCACGAGACAGCCTTCATCTCCGTCACCTCCTACCAGAACCATAAGGTACAGTATGTGTGCCACCCATGTAGTTGTCCACCTGCTGTCTGATGTTCGACGTCTTCTGCACATAGTCACGTTTCTAATGTCAGTAATACGAGAGCATGTCTTCAAAACACTATCTGCAGGAGAAAGGTTCCAAATCCAAAATGGACAGTTATAGATCAAGTCAAGTTTTCATAGTCAAGTTTTGAATGAACCTAGCTGCACATTTCATGATGAGTCAGTGCAGTGACAAGATATGTTGCTGTCTTCCCAGATAACTCAGCTAAAGATCGAGAACAATCCATTTGCCAAGGGTTTCCGTGGCAGCGACGAAGGGGATCTGCGTGTCTCCAGACTCCAGGGGTACGTTCTGTTATGTTTATGGGAATGTGCCACTCAATAAAAGTATATGGAATATTTACTTTATCATGGAAACAATTCTTCTTTTGACACAGTACATCATTCATTGGAACCATTTTTTCCTTTTGGAACTTGTTCCATTTCTTCCTTTAGCAGATTTTTTCCCCACCTGTGAATGGATTAACTGTGCTTGCTTCCTTTAATACATCATTCTCTCTCTGCAAAGTACAATCTATTAACGCAAGTGTTGGGGAGTAGTGAACTACATTTAGTAATTTAATTACATTTTGCAGTAGCTTGGTGGTAATTGAACTAAATTCAAATCTTGGTAGTGTTTTCAGTAGTTGCTATGTAGTGGTGTAGCTAACTAGCTAACTAGCAAAAATAACAGATGGTGTTGGCAAGAATATACCTTCTTTTTTACATCATACCTGCCCAATTCTCACTTGAAACACTTTTTTTGTGTGCATAATCACTTTTTGTGTTTAAACTACACATTTTGTTAACATCTGACTCCAGAGTGATCTGTTCTTGCAATTTGTAGGCTATGACATTTCAGATTTATATATGATAATTTTTCACTAAGTAGTTTGGATGTAGTGAACTACTTTTTCAAAGTAACTTATTAAGCAAACTATATTTTTCTTAGGGGTAGCTTTGGTGTAGCTTAACTTCTTCCAGTGTGAAGCAATTGGTAGCTTGGTAAACTATATTTTCAGACTAGCTTCCCCAACACGGTAACTCTAATCCTTCCATTCTTGTTTCTCCTTCCTGTCCATAGAAAAGACTACCCAGTGATTTCTAAGAACATGGTTCGCCAGAGGCTCCTATCCTCACACGGTCACCTGACGGGGAAGCTGGGAGCTGGGGTACACCTGTCGGGGCACCCCCAGGTCCTGTCCCACTACCAGTATGAGGGTGGGGTGCCTCTGGGGAACTCAGACCACCAGGAACACATCTCCAATTCCTTCCCTCCCAGCCGAGAGCCCAGCCTGCTCTACCACTGCTTTAAACACAGAGGTGGGTTAGCTAAAGACCTACCTGAAAATCTCCACACCTGTCAAATCAGAGAAAGTGGGCAGAACTCATTAATCTTTCAGAAAACTTTCTCGTCTTGCAATACATGTTTTGGTGCTACACATCAATATCACACAGTATAGATGGATTGGTACACAGTTCTGAACAGTATGAAGAAGCATCATAGGACAGCAGGGTGATACATACGAGTTTTTGCATTCAGTTATGATGATTCAATCTTCATTTCTTTACAGATAACACCAGGCACTTGGAACTGGGTTGTAAACGGCCGTATCTGGACACGGCTCCTCCACCAGTCTCAGAGGAACACTACTTCCGTTCTCCTCCCTCCTATGAGCCTCCACTGTTGTCCCACCCCTACTGCGGTGAGGCCATAAGCTCCAGGGAGGCCTGTATGTATGGAGGGATGGAAGGAGAGAACGGCCACGGGGCTGTGGGTGCTGACGACCTGGTTCCCCCCTCTCTGAACTGCAACGTATGGGCGTCGGTGCAGCCTTACCCCCGGTACAGTGTGCAGACAGTGGAGGCCGTCCCCTACCAGCCCTTCACTGCTCACTTCACCAGTACTGCCACCGCCACCTCCGTGGTGCCCCACCACGCCCCTTCCGGTCCCTCACGCCCCCAGCCCGACATAGGAGTCTACAGTCCAGCCACGGCACAGCGAGGCCTGGCCGTCATCCCTTCGTCATCCTCCGCCTCGTCTTCTTCTCCACCGGTTCCTGGTTCCAGGGATAGTAGGCCGCTGGTCTATCCTCCTCTGTACCACAGGAAGCCTGGGCCTGGGTCTCCTCTCCTGCCTCACAGGGAGTTCTCGACCTTCCCAACACAGAGCGCCCCCCCATCTATCCGGGACCCGTCCTACCAGTACCAGATGGGGCAGAGCAGTGTAGGGGCCCACTGGAATGATAGCTAGGGCTATGGGGTGCTGTGTGGCTCCTGAGGCAGCAGCGATGTCCACCCACCCGGTCGGTCCAGAATCAACCAGACTCCCCCTAGCCAGCCAGCCAACTTTGAACTGCCTGTGAGGCATCTGAAGTGAGATTATGTTGAAATACAGCCATGATAACCTTGCCAAGTTGCAAGGAAGCTATAGTAGTTTAGCATGAGGAGAAGCAAATCAGAGTGGCCAAACTCCAATAGAAGCCTCCATCTGCCCAAAAGCTCTGCACCTTCAGATCCATGGAGGAGCATCAGGACTGTGATGATGATGAGTATTCCAGAGGAAGAACCCCTCCTATAGCGTGCCATATAATGGCTTTAAAAAATGATCAATGTCAAACAGTGTTAAAAGGAGATGAGTTCAGCAAAGAGAAGATTATCCATTATGCCTTTGATGTTTTTGAAGTAGTGTGTTTAGGATTAAGATGGACACGTATGTACCCGTAATGAATTGATTAACGTTTCTAAGAAAAACATTTAAATGCAAAACTTTATCATATCATATACGACGGAGTGGGACATGGATGTGTATGTGCAAAGAGATTGAAGTAACAGTCCAAATGTTTTGTTGAGACCTTGAGTAAAGCCTTCATTTAATTTGCCTTCTCTGCTTGTGTTGAGAAACTTTGCCAGTTAGAAATCTGTTGAACTTTTAAACATGGGCTGCAGGTGAACTACACAACAAGCCCACCCATGCAGTCCATTTGAGCAGAGCTTAAGTGTTTGTAGGTCTAGATCTCACCTTCAGCCATAAGCCTCTGCTAGCCATGTTTTAAGCTAGCGTGACACCACTTAGCATGAAGCCAAACATCCGCTAGGCTAACGGCCCTTAGTTACAAACCCGAGGTCCGTTCCAAAGCAGCGTTCCCGCCTGTTGAAGTGGGACGTCGGATAAGGTCCCTGGCCAACCAGATGGGAGCTTAAGGAATCGCTGTTAAGTCAACGCTAGTGCAGAACACAGAGCTCCGCACAAATCCCAGCCCCAAATGACTGAGTTGGAAAAATCCTTACAAGACTGCAAATGTAAAACAGCCCGAGCGGGGCGGGCGAGGAGCCACATTGTGAAGTCAAGCTGAGCTGAACTGAAGCAGGGACGACCGTGTAACATTCGGCAAGGCCTGGCCTGTCTGACCTTGACAAGTAGGAATGGGTAATAATAGAACAATATGGTGGTCTATTACCTGGCACACTCACGTTATCCCTTCATTTCTTTTGATATTTGATATAACTTCTTTTTTTTGCACACCTGATTAAATAAATATTTGTATGCCTCCCATTGTTGCTTAGCGTTATGTTTACTCCAAAAAGTTGAAGAGGTCAGATAGAGTTGAAAAGGTCAACAGAGTAGCTTTGTGGATGTATTATTTTGGTAATAACAATGGTAATGGATTCAGTCTGAAATGAATTTATGTCTATCCTCCACTAGCACTTACCTGTCATTGGTGATCTAAGACACATAAGCTCACATCAATCATTACGGGCGGCAGGTAGTCTAGCAGGTTAGAGCGTTGGACCCACAGAAATATAAATTATATTTCTATTTCCCTTGAGCAAGGCTCCAGGGTCGCCGATTATAATGGCAGACCCCGGCCATGACCCCGATCTCTCAAAGGGTGTCTCAGGGAGAGGTTGGATATGCAAAAATCACATTTCCAATTCACACCTGCGTATTAATACACTCTTGTGTGAAATAGGACAAAATATAAGCACCCACCAAATTATCATTATTAAACACCAATCAAGCTATCAAAGACATTAAACATAAACAACAACTACACCCACCTAAATGACATCATACCATGAACATTGACTGGGTTAGTTATCTTTCAAATGAAATCATTTGTGTCTGTCATATGTCAGCGAGTGTGTCAGGGCAGCGTGGCTGTACAGTAACAAATGCAGGTCAGGAGGTCAGATCTCCCAGGGCATACATACATACGGGTCCTGTAGCCCTCTGCTTTCTCTCACATCACAGCAATCATTAGGTTCCTGAGTTATAGTGATGGTTCTGCCCTGGTTCATGTCAGCACCTCCTCTCTGTCTCTATACCTCATTCGCTCTCTATTTCCTCTCTCTCTCTCATTATCTCTCTCCCTCGTTCTCTTTCTCTCTATCTCGGAGGAGAACTTCCCACTCCAACTAATCAATGGCAAGAGATGTAGGGACCTCAGACAGGATGAAATGTCTACCATGTCAAACGGTGGGCGAGAACTTGGTGCACGGAACCTTTCTTTGCCTGATAAGAGGGGTACTGATATTTTCAACAGAGTTCCTGTTAGTATCTTGAACATGAATAACATTTGTACAATGCATGTATTTTCCCATATACTGTATGAGCAACTTAGGTTATGTATACACCTTTACTGGTGTGACAAATACCCCACAATACATACACCAAAGATACGAGAAATAGAGATCATTTCCTCTCTGAAATGGATGTAGAAATGATTGGATGTGGGGCCTTGCAGTGTGTCTATACAAGAGAACCTAACTATTGTGGGTACAAATCATCATTTTACCATAATAAATATTTACAGTTATATACAAAATAAAATATCTGGTCAAATTCATTAAGAGACATATTTATTACATAGAGCTTCATACAAATCACAAGTATGACAATAATGAGATACCGGAAATTAGTAATAAACCATGTATATTGTAATATACACAAATGTGTTATTCTCACGTGTGCACACCAGGAGGAAGTATGGTTAGAATGTGTATGTGTGGTGGATATGGTGGTTGTGAGGTTGTATATTTAGACTGGCCTCCATGTTTCTTTGGAGGATGTTCAACTGAGTGCAGGTGGTTCTACTGGGCTGGGCTGTAGGTCTGGAGGAGTGAGCAGAATCGGACCGCAGCTGAGGCCAACCAGATCTAAGAGCAGGAAGGAAACACAACAGAGAAAAAGAGGGAATATTGGACCATTCAGTCAAGAGTCATTTGACTACAAAATAATCTCTATTGATTTGATTATCCTATGATGGATGAGAGGCCAAGGATGGCTAACAGAAACAATGCTATGATGGATGAGAGGCCAAGGATGGCTAACAGAAACAATGCTATGAGGGATGAGAGGCCAAGGATGGCTAACAGAAACAATGCTATGATGGATGAGAGGCCAAGGATGGCTAACAGAAACAATGCTATGATGGATGAGAGGCCAAGGATGGCTAACAGAAACAATGCTATGAGGGATGAGAGGCCAAGGATGGCTAACAGAAACAATGCTATGATGGATGAGAGGCCAAGGATGGCTAACAGAAACAATGCTATGAGGGATGAGAGGCCAAGGATGGCTAACAGAAACAATGCTATGATGGATGAGAGGCCAAGGATGGCTAACAGAAACAATGCTATGATGGATGAGAGGCCAAGGATGGCTAACAGAAACAATGCTATGAGGGATGAGAGGCCAAGGATGGCTAACAGAAACAATGCTATGATGGATGAGAGGCCAAGGATGGCTAACAGAAACAATGCTATGATGGACGAGAGGCCAAGGATGGCTAACAGAAACAATGCTATGATGGATGAGAGGCCAAGGATGGCTAACAGAAACAATGCTATGATGGATGAGAGGCCAAGGATGGTTAACAGAAACAATGCTGTGATGGATGAGAGGCCAAGGATGGCTAACAGAAACAATGCTATGATGGATGAGAGGCCAAGGATGGCTAACAGAAACAATGCTATGATGGATGAGAGGCCAAGGATGGCTAACAGAAACAATGCTATGATGGATGAGAGGCCAAGGATGGCTAACAGAAACAATGCTATGATGGATGAGAGGCCAAGGATGGCTAACAGAAACAATGCTATGAGGGATGAGAGGCCAAGGATGGCTAACAGAAACAATGCTATGATGGATGAGAGGCCAAGGATGGCTAACAGAAACAATGCTATGATGGACGAGAGGCCAAGGATGGCTAACAGAAACAATGCTATGATGGATGAGAGGCCAAGGATGGCTAACAGAAACAATGCTATGAGGGATGAGAGGCCAAGGATGGCTAACAGAAACAATGCTATGATGGATGAGAGGCCAAGGATGGCTAACAGAAACAATGCTATGATGGACGAGAGGCCAAGGATGGCTAACAGAAACAATGCTATGATGGATGAGAGGCCAAGGATGGCTAACAGAAACAATGCTATGATGGATGAGAGGCCAAGGATGGTTAACAGAAACAATGCTGTGATGGATGAGAGGCCAAGGATGGCTAACAGAAACAATGCTATGATGGATGAGAGGCCAAGGATGGCTAACAGAAACAATGCTATGATGGATGAGAGGCCAAGGATGGCTAACAGAAACAATGCTATGATGGATGAGAGGCCAAGGATGGCTAACAGAAACAATGCTATGATGGATGAGAGGCCAAGGATGGCTAACAGAAACAATGCTATGAGGGATGAGAGGCCAAGGATGGCTAACAGAAACAATGCTATGATGGATGAGAGGCCAAGGATGGCTAACAGAAACAATGCTATGGTGTAAGAGGTGAGGACAGATAAATAAAAGCATCATGTGGTTTGAACAACCTGCCTGTAAAACAGGAGACACCCAAAAGATACTATTAAGAACCTACTGGGAAAAAAACTAAAGTTAATTCTCATCGTTCAATTTATGATGACCTTTTTCTGACTTTAGCTAGCTTGAATAGAGCATAAAAAGACAGATGTAGCAGTAGTCGTTAGTTTATGCGAACTTTCCACATAAAATGCAGTCTATCTCTGTTATAAAAAAGCCAAGTTTAAGCCCCATGCAAAGCACAGTATCCCCACTCTAGAGCTGCGGAGGTATGGCAGTGTATCAACATATGTATCCGAAATGGAACCCTATTCCCTTTATAGTGCACTACCTTTCAAAAGTCAAAAGCCATTTGGGATGCAGCCTATCTGTGAGAACCTGACTGGGGGCCTAGGGTTCCATCTGGAACTCATTGGTGATGAGATCTGGCTGTGCCGGTGCCTCTCTCCCCTGCCTCTCTCCAGTCCACACTGCCCTTTCTTTCCCTTACCGCTGTCATCCCATAATCCCGTCTGAGAGCCGCCTGGGGTTGCGTCCCAAATGGCACAAATTCCCTATATAGTGCCCTAATTTTGACCAGAGCCAATGGGCCCTGGTCAGGGGTAGGGTACCTCATAGGGACTAGGGTGCTATTTGGAACACGGACCCGGGCTGGGCGGTACCCACTCTGATGACTCTGACCCACTCCGATGGGCTTAACTGGGCTGCCTTGTAAAAAAAAACAGGCCCTCTTTGACTCCTTCTCTCCTTCAGTCCAGCCGAGGCACTCTGAAAACACGCTTTAAATAGTGGAGGGGGGATTTAATATCAAGTCCATTACGGCCTTTCTGGAGCCCTGTAAATAGTCAATTAGTGGACGGTTCTGATTTGATCCACATGCGGAGAGATCCGCTGTGAGGGAGGAGGGGAGGGAGGGAGGAGAGAATCTAGCTACCCATCTTGAGGTCAACCTAATACGCAATGCCAGGCTGCCGCACGGACTGAAAAGGTTTCTGGGAGATGTTCCCCACCAGCTGCCACAGGAAGTGCAGCAGAGGGAGCAGAGAGAACCCTGGGAATTCTGAATTCTTCCTTCTGAAGGCTATGTGTAAGTGTGTTAGGAGTGAATGTATGTGTGTGTGTGCTTATGGGGGGGCTGCGGCGGGTTCAACTATCTGGTGGGACACAACTGTGGCGGTGTCCCTTGATCAAAGGTAGGGCCGACATCTGGTGGACTCCACTAAAGCCCTCTGTATAAAACTGGGCTCCCACTTTAATAAGTGGCTTTGGATAAAAGCATCAGTAAAAAAATTAATAATTATATTGTGAGAGCTTCCTGGATTAAGCCGTTAGGGAGGAAATGGGGGGGGGGTGGATTAAGTGTTTTATCCAGCAGATTAAGTTAGAGTTCTACAAGCTTTGTTGAGATCGCGGAGTCGTCGCTGTGCAACGTGAGTAGAATGATGGTGATGGCAGTGGAACACAGAACAAACAAGCTCTAGAACTTTGAAGAACTCTTAAGATCGAAACCCTCTGCTTTAGCATTACGTCTCAGCCTAATTGGCCCTGAAACCAATCAATGCATAGCACTTATAACGTGGTAGAAGCGGGTTGCCATCCAAATCCATAGTTACCTCAGCTCAGTGAAATATGCACATGTTATTGGAGGGAGCAAACAGAACAGAACAGGATCTCATTATGGACTGTTGTGGTGGAGGGAGGCTCTAAACTGCTTTGATGATGCAGATGCATGGTCTGAAAATGACCTCATCTTTCTCTGCATAGCTCTGATTAAAGCCAGTGTTTATCGAAGTGAATGTATTGTGTGTGTGTTGGAATATGTGTGTGATGATGCTCGAGTATACACTGTGTGGGTGAGACATTCATTTTCAGAGGTTTGCGTGTCCAGCATTCTTCTCCTCCTCCCTCCTCCAATTGCTGCCAAGGCTGATTCTCCTTAGCCAATCAGCACCTCTCTTATTGTCTCCTGACCCTCTCCTCCATCCTCCTCCTCTCTCCCTGCTCCATCTTTGCTCCAGCCAAGAAAACAACAGTGTCCCTTAGCCTGAGCAGTGGGCACAAGGAACACAACAAACATGTCCAATGACAGTGTCCATGTCTATAGTTCTCTCTCTCTCTCTCACACACACACACGCACACACACACACACACACACACACACACACACACACACACACACACACACACACACACACACACACACACACACACACACACACACACACACACA
Source organism: Oncorhynchus gorbuscha (assembly GCF_021184085.1). Classification (NCBI taxonomy): domain Eukaryota; kingdom Metazoa; phylum Chordata; class Actinopteri; order Salmoniformes; family Salmonidae; genus Oncorhynchus; species Oncorhynchus gorbuscha. Next base: position 36,463,778 of record NC_060185.1, read on the forward strand.
CACACACACACACACACACACACACACACACACACACACACACAAAACTAGGGGAGGGAATTGCCAGGGACCTCACGATATGAAATTATCCCTATACTTAGGTGCTGATACAATATGTATTGCGATTCTCACAATTCTATATGTGTTGTTATACTGCAAATTAATTACGATTAGATTTTCCAAACATAGTGCTCACTCACTATATGTCTGCTGCAGAGAGAAGAGAGAACATGAGAATGAGGTTTTGGACAGTCAAGGAAATAAATGTGCAGATATCCTGTTGGCTCACTATTTTAAAAATATTTTACAAAGCAATATATCAAATATCAATATAATATCGTCCCAAAATAATATTGTGATATGCAACTGTATCGATTTTTGCCCCCATCACCACACAAAACAATAATAATTCCCATAACAAAACATACACAAGTAGGCCCAACTTGAGGCCCTCAGGACTGTCACATAGGTTGTTCCTAATTGGTGCAGAAGAGGTTAAAAGTAACAAAACAATGATGACTAGAATAGAGCTGAAAAATAGAATGTTTTATGCGGATAATCCAATGACTCTATATATGAATGGACAAAGCCATCGATCACATAAGGGTTTTGAAAACTTTTTTCTGGCAATTTGACTGTTAAACTCATGGATCCTCTAGCAATGGATGCTGGTCCTGGCATTAATGGGAACTGCCATATATGGATTCTATTCTATGGTTGGTTGCAGCCCAGTTTGTCTTTTGCAGATTTCAAAATACAATCGCAGGAAAAACGTACAGTTTGGAAAGCATATGCCTACTGCTGAAAAGAGAAGACTAATCTGTTTGTAGAACCAATCAAAACATGATTTCCTAATCCGGTCCTGCTCATGGAGAAGTAGCAGTTTGTGCTACTCCAGGAAATGATGTTGCAGGCTAGCTCAGGGCTGCCCCGTCTGAGTATCTCAAATTGAAGGCCGACCGGGGTACTGCAGGCAGCCATTAGCAACTAAATGATCCTTATAATTTCTTCTGTGTGCGATTTTTAAATAAATCGGTTGTAGGACATACATCTGGTGTATCAGAAGCAATTATTGGTAACATGATTGATAAGCAAACTAGGTGCCATATATTCAATGTATGCCAATAACATTTGCTTTAATTTCAGTGACACACAAAGTCCATTTGTGTTCTAAGCCACGCTAGACAAGCATATAAACACGGAGGTCACTCTCGTCACTGATGACAGAGGTCTGGTAAGGCCAGGCCCAGCCACCTTACCCCGCCCTGCCTCTCCACTATCCACAACCTACAACTAGCCACCCGCACCACCCCCCATACCTCCTACTGTCGACCAGCCCCCACCAGCTAAGCCCATTGCCACCTCTAGCCAGAGCCTATGTGATGTCTGACTGGCCAAGGCAAGCACCAGGGCTCAAACCATCCTCCCACCTCCTTTCCCCCTCCTTCGCATCCACCTTTCCCTTCTTCAGGTTCAATGTAGTTTGGTGACAGGATTTCCATTATGTGCTCCGCTATGTGTGTAAGCCGCTGGGAGCCAATGAGGAAATTCCTCCCGACAGACTCCCTAGTAGTCTGCAGCTGAGTCCCAAATGGCAGAAAGGGCTGATAGGGCTCTGGTCAAAAGTAGTGCACTATATAGGGAATAGGGTGCCCTTTGGGACAAACGCCTGTGGAACAATACAGCCACCAACACCACCCCTTTAAAGGGATTATACTTCTCTGGTTTCACTGTGGGTCTCTGTTGATGCTGACCCGCGAGCAGGGAGACAGATCCATCTCAAATACTGCCAGGTTTCTGTTTATCTAATTCAGAGACAAATGAACTGCACCAGCTGACAGAGAGACACTGGAGGGAGAAGAAGGCTGGTTCGGTTCAAAATGGCCAACTCCTCTCCTGTCCTGCTGCTGTGTTGTGATGAGGTGTGACATCAGATCCCATACAGATGGGCTGTTAGATATGGGGAGGAAGAAAACAATGACAACCTTGCACAGTGAGACAATGAGCCAAGCAGCCTGGACAGCCACACTTGGAGTGCCTATCCCCTCTACTGGTCAGGGGGCGTAACTGAACGATCACAGTAGTTTCCATCCTCTGACATTCTCCAAGGTGGGAAACATACTTTGCTCTTTAAAATGACTCTAAAACTGTTGATAAAGACTGGAGTTCAGGACATCTTTGAGAAAAACATGCCATGTGCAGGCGGTAATAGACAATGCCAGAGAGCAGCTGACTACCCAGAAAACTTTGGGAACTTTGGGAACTTTCCCAGAACATTAGCCAACATTCCGTTTTATCTAACATCAGGATAACATCCCCAAAACATTCAGAGATTGTTTTTGATAACAAAATATATGCAGTACCAGTCAAAAGTTTGGACAAACCTACTGATTCAAGGAATTTTCTTTAGTTTTACTATTTTCTACATTGTAGAATAATAGTGAAAGACATCAAAACTATGAAATAACACATATGGAATCATGTAGTAACTAAAAAAAGTGTTTTATATTTGAGATTTTTCATAGTAGCCACCCTTTGGCTTGAGGACAGCTTTGCACACTCTTGGCATTCTCTCAACCAGCTTCATGAGGTAGTCACCTGGAACTCATTTCAATGAACAGGAATGCCTTGTTAAAAGTTAATTTGGTGGATTATTTTTCCTTCTTAATGCATTTTAGCCAATCAATTGTGTTGTGACAAGGTAGGGTTGGGTATACAGAAGATAGCCCTATTTGGTAAAATACCAAGTCCATATTATGGCAAGAACAGCTCAAATAAGCAAAGAGAAATGACAGTCCATCATTATTTTAAGACATGAAGGTATGTATGTATACATACACTACCATTCAAAAGTTTGGGGTCTCTTAGAAATGTCCTTGTTTTCCATGAAAACATACATGTAATGAGTTGCAAAATGAATAGGAAATATAGTCAAGATGTTAATAACAAGGTTATAAAAAATATATTTTTATTTAAATAATAATTGTGTCCTTCAAACTTTGCTTTCGTCAAAGAATCCTACATTGCAGCAATAACAGCCCTGCAGACCTTTTGGCATTCTAGTTGTCAATTTGTTGAGGTAATCTGAAGAGATTTCACCCCATGCTTTCTGAAGCACCTCCCATAAATTGGATTGGCTTGATGGGCACATCTTACGTACCATACGGTCAAGCTGCTCCCACAACAGCTCAATAGGGTTGAGATTCGGTGACTCTGCTGGCTACTCCATTATAGACAGAATACCAGCTGACTGCTTCTTCCATAAATAGTTATTGCAAAGTTTGGAGCTGTGCTTTGGGTCACTGGCCTGTTGTAGGATGAAATTGGCTCCAATTAAGTGCTGTCCACAGGGTATGGCATGGCGTTGCAAAATGGATTGATAGCCTTCCTTCTTCAATATACCTTTTACCCTGTACAAATCTCTCACTTTACCACCACCAAAGCATCCCCAGACCACATTGCCTCCACCATGCTTGACAGATGGTGTCAAGCACTCCTCCAGCATCTTTTCATTTTGTCTGCATCTCACAAATGTTCTTCTTTGTGATCTGAACCCATTTAACATTACATTTACATTTAAGTCATTTAGCAGACGCTCTTATCCAGAGCGACTTACAAATTAGTGCATTCACCTTATGACATGCAGTGGAACAGTCACTTTACAATAGTGCATCTAAATCTTAAAGGGGGGGGGGGGGGGGTGAGAAGGATTACTTATCCTATCCTAGGTATTCCTTAAAGAGGTGGGGTTTCAGGTGTCTCCGGAAGGTGGTGATTGACTCCGCTGTCCTGGCGTCGTGAGGGAGTTTGTTCCACCATTGGGGGGGCCAGAGCAGTGAACAGTTTTGACTGGGCTGAGCTGGAACTGTACTTCCTCAGTGGTAGGGAGGTGAGCAGGCCAGAGGTGGATGAACGCAGTGCCCTTGTTTGGGTGTAGGGCCTGATCAGAGCCTGGAGGTACTGAGGTGCCGTTCCCCTCACAGCTCCGTAGGCAAGCACCATGGTCTTGTAGCGGATGCGAGCTTCAACTGGAAGCCAGTGGAGAGAGCGGAGGAGCGGGGTGACGTGAGAGAACTTGGGAAGGTTGAACACCAGACGGGCTGCGGCGTTCTGGATGAGTTGTAGGGGTTTAATGGCACAGGCAGGGAGCCCAGCCAACAGCGAGTTGCAGTAATCCAGACGGGAGATGACAAGTGCCTGGATTAGGACCTGCGCCGCTTCCTGTGTGAGGCAGGGTCGTACTCTGCGGATGTTGTAGAGCATGAACCTACAGGAACGGGCCACCGCCTTGATGTTAGTTGAGAACGACAGGGTGTTGTCCAGGATCACGCCAAGGTTCTTAGCGCTCTGGGAGGAGGACACAATGGAGTTGTCAACCGTGATGGCGAGATCATGGAACGGGCAGTCCTTCCCCGGGAGGAAGAGCAGCTCCGTCTTGCCGAGGTTCAGCTTGAGGTGGTGATCCGTCATCCACACTGATATGTCTGCCAGACATGCAGAGATGCGATTCGCCACCTGGTCATCAGAAGGGGGAAAGGAGAAGATTAATTGTGTGTCGTCTGCATAGCAATGATAGGAGAGACCATGTGAGGTTATGACAGAGCCAAGTGACTTGGTGTATAGCGAGAATAGGAGAGGGCCTAGAACAGAGCCCTGGGGGACACCAGTGGTGAGAGCGCGTGGTGAGGAGACAGATTCTCGCCACGCCACCTGGTAGGAGCGACCTGTCAGGTAGGACGCAATCCAAGCGTGGGCCGCGCCGGAGATGCCCAACTCGGAGAGGGTGGAGAGGAGGATCTGATGGTTCACAGTATTGAAGGCAGCCGATAGGTCTTGAAGGATGAGAGCAGAGGAGAGAGAGTTAGCTTTAGCAGTGCGGAGTGCCTCCGTGATACAGAGAAGAGCAGTCTCAGTTGAACGACTAGTCTTGAAACCTGACTGATTTGGATCAAGAAGGTCATTCAGAGAGAGATAGCGGGAGAGCTGGCCAAGGACGACACGTTCAAGAGTTTTGGAGAGAAAAGAAAGAAGGGATACTGGTCTGTAGTTGTTGACATCGGAGGGATCGAGTGTAGGTTTTTTCAGAAGGGGTGCAACTCTCGCTCTCTTGAAGACGGAAGGGACGTAGCCAGCGGTCAGGGATGAGTTGATGAGCGAGGTGAGGTAAGGGAGAAGGTCTCCGGAAATGGTCTGGAGAAGAGAGGAGGGGATAGGGTCAAGCGGGCAGGTTGTTGAGTGGCCGGCTGTCACAAGACGCGAGATTTCATCTGGAGAGAGAGGGGAGAAAGAGGTCAGAGCACAGGGTAGGGCGGTGTGAGCAGAACCAGCGGCGTCGTTTGACTTAGCAAACGAGGATCGGATGTCGTCGACCTTCTTTTCAAAATGGTTGACGAAGTCATCTGCAGAGAGGGAGGAGGGGGGAGGGGGAGGAGGATTCAGGAGGGAGGAGAAGGTGGCAAAGAGCTTCCTAGGGTTAGAGGCAGATGCTTGGAATTTAGAGTGGTAGAAAGTGGCTTTAGCAGCAGAGACAGAGGATGAAAATGTAGAGAGGAGGGAGTGAAAGGATGCCAGGTCCGCAGGGAGGCGAGTTTTCTTCCATTTCCGCTCGGCTGCCCGGAGCCCTGTTCTGTGAGCTCGCAATGAGTCGTCGAGCCACGGAGCGGGAGGGGAGGACCGAGCCGGCCTGGAGGATAGGGGACATAGAGAGTCAAAGGATGCAGAAAATTGAGGAGAGGAGGGTTGAGGAGGCAGAATCAGGAGATAGGTTGGAGAAGGTTTGAGCAGAGGGGAAGAGATGATAGGATGGAAGAGGAGAGAGTAGCGGGGGAGAGAGAGCGAAGGTTGGGACGGCGCGATACCATCCGAGTAGGGGCAGTGTGGGAGGTGTTGGATGAGAGCGAGAGGGAAAAGGATACAAGGTAGTGGTCGGAGACTTGGAGGGGAGTTGCAATGAGGTTAGTGGAAGAACAGCATCTAGTAAAGATGAGGTCGAGCATATTGCCTGCCTTGTGAGTAGGGGGGGAAGGTGAGAGGGTGAGGTCAAAAGAGGAGAGGAGTGGAAAGAAGGAGGCAGAGAGGAATGAGTCAAAGGTAGACGTGGGGAGGTTAAAGTTGCCCAGAACTGTGAGAGGTGAGCCGTCCTCAGGAAAGGAGCTTATCAAGGCATCAAGCTCATTGATGAACTCTCCAAGGGAACCTGGAGGGCGATAAATGATAAGGATGTTAAGCTTGAAAGGGCTGGTAACTGTGACAGCATGGAATTCAAAGGAGGCGATAGACAGATGGGTAAGGGGAGAAAGAGAGAATGACCACTTGGGAGAGATGAGGATCCCGGTGCCACCACCCCGCTGACCAGAAGCTCTCGGGGTGTGCGAGAACACGTGGGCGGACGAAGAGAGAGCAGTAGGAGTAGCAGTGTTGTCTGTGGTGATCCATGTTTCCGTCAGTGCCAAGAAGTCGAGGGACTGGAGGGAGGCATAGGCTGAGATGAACTCTGCCTTGTTGGCCGCAGATCGGCAGTTCCAGAGGCTACCGGAGACCTGGAACTCCACGTGGGTCGTGCGCGCTGGGACCACCAGATTAGGGTGGCCGCGGCCACGCGGTGTGGAGCGTTTGTATGGTCTGTGCAGAGAGGAGAGAACAGGGGTAGACAGACACATAGTTGACAGGCTACAGAAGAGGCTACGCTAATGCAAAGGAGATTGGAATGACAAGTGGACTACACGTCTCGAATGTTCAGAAAGTTAAGCTTACGTAGCAAGAATCTTATTGACTAAAATGATTAAAATGATACAGTACTGCTGAAGTAGGCTAGCTGGCAGAGGCTGTGTTGTTGACACTACACTAATCAAGTCGTTCCGTTGAGTGTAATAGTTTCTACAGTGCTGCTATTCGGGGGCTAGCTGGCAGTGTTGATTACGTTACGTTGCGTTAAAAGAACGACAATAGCTGGCTAGCTAACCTAGAAAATCGCTCTAGACTACACAATTATCTTTGATACAAAGACGGCTATGTAGCTAGCTATGTAGCTAGCTACGATCAAACAAATCAAACCGTTGTACTGTAATGAAATGAAATGAAAATGTGATACTACCTGTGGAGCGAAGCGGAATGCGACCGGGTTGTTGAGTGTTGAGTGCGGAAGTTCTATTCGGTAGACGTTGGCTAGCTAGCAGTGTCTCCTACGTTAAGGACGACAAATAGCTGGCTAGCTAACCTTGGTAAATTAAGATAATCACTCTAAGACTACACACTCTAAACTACACAATTATCTTGGATACGAAGACAGCAAAGACAGCTATGTAGCTAGCTAACACTACACTAATCAAGTCGTTCAGTTGAGTGTAATAGTTTCTACAGTGCTGCTAATCGGTGGAACCCCTTAAACTTAGATTAGTCTGTCCAAAACTTTTTTTCCAATCTTCCTCTGTCCAGTGTCTGTGGTCTTTTGTCCATCTTAATCTTTTATTTTTATTGGCCAGTCTGAGGTATGGATTTTCTTTTCTTTGCAACTCTGCCTAGAAGGCCAGCATCCCGGAGTCGCTTCTTCACTGTTGACGTTGAAACTGGTGTTTTGCGGGTACTATTTAACGAAGCTGCCAGTTGAGGACTTGTGAGGCGTCTGTTTCTCAAACTAGACACTCTAATGTACTAGTCCTCTTGCTCAGTTGTGCAGCAGGGCCTCCCACTCCTCCTTCTATTCTGGTTAGGGCCAGTTTGCGCTGTTCTGTGAAGGGTGGTGTAAACAGCATTGTACGAGATCTTCAGTTTCTTGGCAATTTCTCGCATGGAATGGCCTTCAATTTCTCAGGACAAGAATGAGTTTCAGAAGAAAGGTCTTTGTTTTTGAGCCTGTAATCAAACCCACAAGTGCTGATGCTCCAGATACTCAACTAGTCTAAAGAAGGCACCACAGTTTACAGATGTGCTAACATAATTGCAAAAGGGTTTTCTAATGATCAATTAGCCATTTAAAATTATAAACTTGGATTAGTTAACACAACGTGCCATTGGAACTGATGGCCTATGTACGCCTATGTAGATATTCCATAAAAAAATCAGCCGTTTCCAGCTACAATAGTAATTTACAACATTAACAATGTCTACACTGTATTTTTAATGATATCTACAATTTAATGTTATTTTAAATGGACAAAAAATGTTATTTTCTTTAAAAATCAAGGACTTTTCTAAGTGACCCCAACCTTTTGAACGGTAGTATATGTGTATATGTATGAATGTTTAAATATACATATATAAACTCAGCAAAAAAAGAAACGTCCTCTCACTGTCAACTGCATTTACTTTCAGCAAACTTAACATGTGTAAATATGAGTATGAACATAAGATTCAACAACTGAGACATAAACTGAACAATTTCCTGTCACGACTTCCTCCGAAGTAGGCTCCTCTCCTTGTTCGGGAGGCGTTCGGCGATCGACGTCACCGGCTTTCTAGCCATCGCCGCTCCATTTTTCATATGTCCATTTGTTTTGTCTTGTTCCATACACATCTGGTTTTCATCCCCCAATCAATCTACACATATTTAGTCCTCTGTTCCCCATCATGTCTTTGTGTGTAATTGTTCATTGTTAACGGTGTATGTTCACGCGCAGTACTTTTATAATTTATGTTCCGTGTTCTTGGGCACTTATGTCATGTATTTTGTGCCTTTTGCTGAACGGAATAAAAGTGTGCCTGTTTACTCTATTTTACTCTATTCTGCTCTTCTGCACCTGACTTCACCTCCCTTACACAGCCTTAACAGTTTCAAAAGTAACAGTCAGTATCTGGTGTGGCCAACAGATGCATTAAGTACTGCAGTGCATCTCCTCCTCATGGACTGCACCAGATTTGCCAGTTATTGCTGTGAGATGTTACCTCAATCTTCCACCAAGGCACCTGCAAGTTCCCGGACATTTCTGGGGGGGAATGGCCCTAGCCTTCACCCTCCGATCCAACAGGTCCCAGACATGTTCAATGGGATTGAGATTCGGGCTCTTCGTTGCATGGTAGAAAACTGACATTCCTGTTTTGCAGGAAATCATGCACAGAACGAGCAGTATGGCTGGTGGCATTGTCATGCTGGAGGGTCATGTCAGGATGAGCCTGCAGGAAGGGTACCACATGAGGGAGGAGGATGTCTTCCCGGGAACGCACAGCGTTGAGACTGCCTGCAATGACAACAAGCTCAGTCCGATGATGCTGTGACTGTAATGAGTGCGTACTGGCGGCAGAGAAGTCAGGCTCAGGAGAGCAAAGACTGGGTTACAACGACGCAGTTTAATAATAAAATCACTGTGAACAAAAACAATATATACAATGGGACAAAACCCGTAGCACACCAGACATAACGTGCACAAATACTTACAAAAAACAATTCCGGACACGGACATGGTGAAAACAGAGGGTTAAATACACAACATGTAATTATGGAATTGAAACCAGGTGTGTGGGAAGACAAGACAAAACAAATGGAAAATGAAAGGTGGATCGGCAATAGCTAGAAGACCGGCGACTTCGACCAACGAACGCCGCCCGAAGAAGGAGAGGGACCGACTTCGGCGGAAGTCGTGACAGTGACACACCGCACCAGACCATGATGGGCCCTCCACCTCCAAATCAATCCCACTTCAGAGTACAGGCCTCGGTGTAACGCTCATTACTTCGATGATAAACGCAAATCCATCATCCCTGGGGAGACAAAACCGTGACTAGTCAGTGAAGAGCACTTTTTGCCAGGAAAAATGTCAAGAATTTTGAACATTTCTTCAAGTGCAGTCGCAATAACCATCAAGTGATATGATGAAACTGGCTCTCATGAGGACCGCCATAGGAAAGGAAGACCCAGAGTTACCTCTGCTGCAGAGGATAAGTTCGTTAGAGTTACCAGCCTCAGAAATTGCAGCCCAAATAAATGCTTCACAGAGTTCAAGTAACAGACACATCTCGACCTTAACTGTTAAGAGGAGACTGCATGAATCAGGCCTTCATGGTCAAATTGCTGCAAAGAAACCATTACTAAAGGACACCAATAATAAGAAGAGACTTTGTGAGACACAGAGTAGGTGAACGGATGATCTCCGCATGTGTGGTTCTTAATGTGAAGCATGAATGAGGAGGTGTGATGGTGCTTTGCTGGTGACACTGTCAGTGATTTATTTAGAATTCAAAGCATGCTTAACCAGCATGGCAACCACAGCATTCTTGAACGATCCCATCAGGTTTGCACTTGGTGGGACTATCCTTTGTTTTTCAACAGGGCAATGACCCAACACACCTCAAGGGCTATTTGACCAAGAAAGAGAGTGATGGAGTGCTGCATCAGATGACCACAATCACCTGACCTCAACCCATTTGAGATGGTTTTGGATGAGTTGGACCGCAGAGTGAAGACAAATTAGCCAACAAGTGCTCAGCATATGGGGGAACTCCTTGAAGACTATTAGAAAAGAAGTCCAGGTGTAGCTGTTTGAGATAATGCCAAGAGTCTGCAAGACTGTCATCAAGGCAAAGGGTGGCCACTTTGAATAATATAAAATGTATTTTGATTTGTTTAACACTTTCTGGGTTTTTACATGATACCACATACAGTTGAAGTTGGAAGTTTACATACACCTTAGCCAAATACATTTAAACTCAGTTTTTCACCATTCCTGACATTTAATCCTCGTAAAAAATCCATATCTTAGGTCAGTTAGGATCACCACTTTATTTTAAGAATGTGAAATGTCAGAATAATAGTAGAGAGAATGATCTATTTCAGCTTTTATTTCTTTCATCACATTCCCAGTGGGTCAGAAGTTTACATACACTCAATAAGTATTTGGTAGCATTGCCCTGAAATGATTTAACTTGAGTCAAATGTTTCGGGTAGCCTTCCACAAGCTTCCCACAATAAATTGGCCGAATTTTGGCCCATTCCTCCTGACAGCGCTGGTGGAACTGAGTCAGGTCTGTAAGGCCTCTTTCCTCGCACATGCTTTTTCAGTTCTGCACACACATTTTCTTTAGGATTGAGGTCAGGGCTTTGTGATGGCCACTCCAATAACTTGACTTTGTTGTCCTTAAGCCATTTTGCCACAACTTTGGAAGTATGCTTGGGGTCATTGTCCATTTGGAAGACCCATTTGCGACCAAGCTTTAACTTCCTGACTGATGTCTTGAGATGTTCCTTCAATATATCCACATAATTGTCCATCTTCACGATGTCATCTATTTTGTGAAGTGCACCAGTCCCCCCGTGCTTCATGGTTGGGATGGTGTTCTTCGGCTTGCAAGCCTCTCCCTTTCCTCCAAACATAATGATGGTCATTATGGCCAAACAGTTCTATTTTTGTTTCATCAGACCAGAGGACATTTCTCCAAAAAGTATGATCTTTGTCCCCATGTGCAGCTGCAAACAGTAGTCTGGCTCTTTTAAGATGGTTTTGGAGCAGTGGCATCATCCTTGCTGAGCGTCCTTTCAGGTTATGTCGATATAGGACTTGTTTAACTGATGATATACAGTGTGGAGATCAAGTATTTGATACACTGCTGATTTTGCAGGTTTTCCTACTTACAAAGCATGTAGAGGTCTGTCATTTTGTGTCATAGGTACACTTCAACTGTGAGAGACGGAATCACCTTGTATGATATTTGAGTAATTAATTTGCATTTTATTGCATGACATAAGTATTTGATCACCTACCAACCAGTAAGAATTCTGGCTCTCACAGACCTGTTAGTTTTTCTTTAAGAATCCCTCCTGTTCTCCACTCATTACCTGTATTAACTGCACCTGTTTGAACTTGTTACCTGTATAAAATACACCTGTCCACACACTCAATCAAACAGACTCCAACCTCTCCACAATGGCCAAGACCAGAGAGCTGTGTAAGGACATCAGGGATAAAATTGTAGACCTGCACAGGGCTGGGATGGGCTACAGGACAATAGGCAAGCAGCTTGGTGAGAAGGCAACAACTGTTGGCACAATTATTAGAAAATGGAAGAAGTTCAAGATGACGGTCAATCACCCTCGGTCTGGTGCTCCATGCAAGATCTCACCTCGTGGGGCATCAATGATCATGAGGAAGGTGAGGGATCAGCCCAGAACTACACAGCAGGACCTGGGCAATGACCTGAAGAGAGCTGGGACCACAGTCTCAAAGAAAACCATGAGTAACACACTACGCCGTCATGGATGAAAAACCTGCAGCGCACGCAAGGTCCCCCTGCTCAAGCCAGCGCATGTCCAGGCCCGTCTGAAGTTTGCCCCAATGACCATCTGAATGATCCAGAGGAGGAATGGGAGAAGATCATGTGGTCTGATGAGACAAAAATAGAGCTTTTTGGTCTGAACTCCACTCGCCATGTTTGGAGGAAGAAGAAGGATGAGTACAACCCCAAGAACACCATCCCAACCGTGAAGCATGGAGGTGGAAACATCATTCTTTGGGGATGCTTTTCTGAAAAGGGGACAGGACTACTGTACCGTATTGAGGGGAGAATGGATGGGGCAATGTATCGTGAGATCTTGGCCAACAACCTCCTTCCCTCAGTAAGAGCATTGAAGATGGGTCGTGGCTGGGTCTTCCAGCATGACAACGACCCGAAACACACAGCCAGGGCAACTAAGGAGTGGCTCCCTAAGAAACATCTCAAGGTCTTGGAGTGGCCTAGCCAGTCTCCAGACCTGAACCCAATAGAAAATCTTTGGAGGGAGCTGAAAGTCCGTATTGCCCAGTGACAGCCCCGAAACCTGAAGGATCTGGAGAAGGTCTGTATGGAGGAGTGGGACGAAATCCCTGCTGCAGTGTGTGCAAACCTGGTCAAGAACTACAGGAAACGTATGATCTCTGTAATTGCAAACAAAGGTTTCTGTACCAAATATTAAGTTCTGCTTTTCTGATGTATCAAATACTTAAGTCATGCAATAAAATGCAACTTAATTACTTAAAAATCATACAATGTGATTTTCTCTCACAGTTGAAGTGTACCTATGATAAAAATTAGACCTCTACATGCTTTGTAAGTAGGAAAACCTGCAAAATCGGCAGTGCATCAAATACTTGTTCTCCCCACAGTAGATACTTTTGTACCTGTTTCCTCCAGCACCAAAGTACGTTCATCTTTAGGAGACAGAATGCATCTCCTTCCTGAGCGGTATGACGGCTGAGTGGTCCCACGGTGTTAATACTTGCATATTATTGTTTGTACAGATGAACATGGTACCTTCAGGAGTTTGGATGAACCAGACAAGGATGAACCAGACTTGTGGAGGTCTTGGCTGATTTCTTTAGATTTTCCCATTATGTCAGGCAAAGAGGCACTGAGATTGAAGGTAGGCCTTGAAATACATCCACAGGTACACCTCCAATTGACTCAAATGATGTCAATTAGCCTATCAGAAGCTTCTAAAGCCATGACATAATTTTCTGGAATTTTCCAAGCTGTTTAAAGGCACAGCCACCTTAGTTCATGTAAATGTTTGACCCACTGGAATTGTGATACAGTGAATTATAAGTGAAATAATCTGTAAACAATTGTTGGAAAAATGACTTGTGTCATGCACAAAGTAGATGCTCTAACAGACTTGTCAAAACTATAGTTTGTTAACAAGACATTTGTGGAGTGGTTGAAAAACGAGTTTTAATGACTCCAAGCTAAGTGTATGTAAATTTACGACTTCAACTGTACGTGACCCAATTCAGGAAACTCGGTGTATGTCACAAGTCATGACTTCACAGGAGAGCTGTTTGAATGTCATTATTTGAAATCTTAAATGTTTTTTGACAAAATGCCTTCTTGAACATGTGAACTTTCATGTGCCTTAATAACAATCTTGTATGCCATCTGTAAATATGAATAAAATTGTTAAATGACGAGCCTTTGTTGATTAAGCCACAGAAAAATGTAGCAATCTTCCCACCAGCCATGATTGCCTGAGATAATGAGTGGGCTGGACATGCCGAGAGAGGAGTTCGGATCGGTCTGCCATAGAATTTTGTCAGTCTGTGTTGGTAATCCTGTCGAACTCGGCTTTTTAAAAAAGTATTGTGTAGTGGAGCTGCATAAGTGTGGCTCTCAACTTTCTGGAGGATTAAGTTTTGAAATCAGTGGAATTAGAATATGATAGCTAAAGAGCTGGAGGAAACCCCTTTCTCCAGATTGCATCTTCAAACTAAGGGAAACTGTGGTATGGCATTCCTGACAGGGAGATGCGTCCATGCACAACGATGTATACATTAAGATAGTCTAGCGATAGCTAGCTAATAGCTAGCTACATTTTCAGATATTACACGTTTTCTAATTTTGACCGAAAGCTAAAGTGTACTGTTAGCTAGCTAACGTTATCTGGCTGGCTCCCTATCTGATGTTATCATTCATTTCCCAGAGCCGTTTTCTGTTCTAGTTAGCTAACATTGAACACGGTTGGTTAGATCCAGCACTGTGGCATTGTTTGCATTGTTCATGGTTGTTTAACTAGCTAAAGTTACCTGGCTGGCTCGTTAGCTAATGTTATGTGACGTGTGTGAACATACAATTTGTTTACCTAGCTAGGTACATTGTTTAACTAGCCAGCTATATGTCTTAAGCTAAAGTGTACTGTTAGATAGCTAGTAAGCTGGTTGGCTCCCTAGCTGACGTTATTAGTCATTTCGCAGAGCCGTGTGCTGTTCTAATTAGAGCCTAATATTATCTAGCTAACATTGAATATGGTTGTAATAAAACAGTTGCCAGCAGAGCTGGTTAGGCTGCTTTCATGCTATCCAGACGTCAAGTGTGCGCTTCGAGAGCGAAACGAGATGGGTGAGGGTGTGAACGATGCTGAATGGGTGTAGACAAAGAAGAGCTCTTCACTAGATAGAAAAAAATTCAAAGGCAATTTTCTCAAACGTGAGTTTACAAGTTGATTGACTTTCAAAGCAGAATTACTTTCCCGTTGTTCCTCAAATGCAGTGTATGATATATCATTTTGTAGCTCCGAGTCTCTAGTTTTTTCTAATGTAAAAAACACAATTTCAAATTTTGCTACATAAGACCGAATCCAGGTGGTGAGTCACATGTTATTTCATAGTTTTGATGTATTCACTATTCTACAACGTAGAAAATAGTAAAAGTAAAGATAAACCCTTGAATGAGTAGCTGTGTACAAACTTTCAACTTATAGTGTATATATAAAAAAAAAAAAATATATATATATATATACTTGGAATGTTATCCTAACATTCACTAAAATGTTGTGCACAACATCTGTAACAACCACTGGGAACCTTTAAAGATTAAATGAGTTCGAGGTACAGTCATGGCCAAAAGAATGACACAAATATACATTTTCACAAAGTCTGCTGCCCCAGGTTGTATGATGGCAATTTGCATATACTCCAGAATGTTATGAAGAGTGATCAGATGAATTGCAAAGTCCCTCTTTGCCATGCAAATGGACTGAATCCACAAAAAACATTTACACTGCATTTCAGCCCTGCTGTGTCATGTCAGTGATTATTTTGTGAACATTAGTGTGAGTGTTGACGAGGACAAGGCTGGAGATCACTCTGTCATGCTGATTGAGTTTGAATAACAGACTGGAAGCTTCAAAAGGAGGGTGGTGCTTGGAATCATTGTTCTTCCTCTGTCAACCATGGTTACCTGCAAGGAAACATATGCTGTCATCATTGCTTTGCACAAAAAGGGCTTCACAGGCAAGGATATTGATGCCAGTAAGATTGCACCTAAATCAACCATTTATCGGATCATCAAGAACATCAAGGAGAGCGGTTCAATTGTTGTGAAGAAGGCTTCAGGGCGCACAAGAAAGTCCAGCAAGCACCTGGACCGTCTCCTAATATTGATTCAGCTGCAGGATCGGGGCACCACCAGTACAGAGCTTGCTCAGGAATGGCAGCAGGCAGGTGTGAGTGCATCTGCACCCACAGTGAGGCAAAGACTTTTGGAGGATGGCCTGGTGTCAAGAAGGGCAGCAAAGAAGACACTTCTCTCCAGGAAAAACATCAGGGACAGACTGATATTCTGCAAAAGGCACAGGGATAGGACTGCTGAGGACTGGGGTAAAGTCATTTTCTCTGATGAATCCCCTTTCCGATTGTTTGGGGCATCTGGAAAAAAGCTTGTCCGAAGAAGACAACGTGAGCGCTACCATCAGTCCTGTGTCATGCCAACAGTAAAGCATCATGAGACCATTCATGTGTGGGGTTTCTTCTCAGCCAAGGGAGTGGGCTCACTCACAATTTTGCATAAGAACACAGCCATGAATAAAGAATGGTACCAACACATCCTCCGAGAGCAACCTCTACCAACCATCCAGGAACAGTTTGGTGACGAACAATGCCTTTTCCAGCATGATGGAGCACCTTGCCATAAGGCAAAAGTGATAACTAAGTGGTTCGGGGAACAAAACATCGATATTTTGGGTCCATGGCCAGGAAACTCCCCAGACCTTAATCCCATTGAGAACTTGTGGTCAATCCTCAAGAGGCTGGTGGACAAACAAAACCCCACAAAGTCTGACAAACTCCAAGCATTGATTATGCAAGAATGGGCTGCCATCAGTCAGGATGTGGCCCAGAAGTTAATTGACAGCATGCCAGGGAGGATTGCAGAGGTCTTGAAAAAGAAGGGTCAACACTGCAAATATTGACTCTTTGCATCAACTTCATGTAATAGTCAATAAAAGCATTTGACACTTATGAAATGCTTGTAATTATACTTCAGTATTCCATAGTAACATCTGACAAAAATATCTAAAGACACCGAAGCAGCAAACTTTGTGAAAATTCATATTTTTGTCATTCTCAAAACTTTTGGCCACGACTGTACATTCTTGCAACATCAGGAGAATGTTTCATATACAAACATTGTATAATCATCACCACTACGTTTTTGTGTTATGAGAACATTTGACACAATCTAAACAAATGTTCTGGGAATTCTCACGGAACCCATTTTGATTTGCTGTGCAGACATATGCAAGATTAGTGTGTGTGCTTACTAAGGGCTAAGGAAGAGGGCAATGGAGTGCTCAGCAATCGCATGCACATATAGTGAAAACTTAGCTTGCCTTTAGTGTTTCATTGTCAAACACCATCAAGGTCTAAACGTGGTCATCTTGGCTTAAATATCCCCAAGAAAGAGTATGGTGAAAGGGGATGCACAAGTAGGCTGTATGCACTATCTTGAACTGGTCATAAAGTAAGCAGACTGCTGGTACAAGTTAACATGGCATCAGATACAGTAAATATCTGATTGTCCACTTGTTTAAAGGTCCAATGCAGCCATTTTTTCCTTCTCAATATCAAATAATATCTGGGTAACAATTAAGTACCTTACTGTGACTTTTTTCAAATGAAATGGTCAAAAATAAACAAAAATAGCTTCTTAGCAAAGAGCAATTTCTCAAGCAATAATGTAGCTAGGAGTGGTCTGAGTGTGGGGGGGGGCTGAAAACTAGCTGTTATTGGCAGAGAGGTTTGGAACTCTGTTTCTTAAAGGTCTATTAACTAATGTACCGCCTGGTGATGTCACCAGGCAGGCCAAAACTCAAATTTCAGGCAGTCTTTTCAAACAGCTCTTACTCTACAAGGTGTTAAAAGCGTTCCACAGGGATGCTGGCCCATGTTGACTCCAAAGCTTCCCACAGTTGTGTCAAGTTGGCTGAATGTCCTGTGGGTGGTGGACCATTCTTGATACACACAAGAAACTGTTGAGTGTGAAAA
Organism: Oncorhynchus gorbuscha; assembly: GCF_021184085.1. Classification (NCBI taxonomy): domain Eukaryota; kingdom Metazoa; phylum Chordata; class Actinopteri; order Salmoniformes; family Salmonidae; genus Oncorhynchus; species Oncorhynchus gorbuscha. The sequence goes on from NC_060185.1 coordinate 36,481,495, forward strand.
CCCAGCAATGCTGCCTGTTCAAAGACACTTAAATATTTTGTCTTGCCCATTCTCCCTCTGAATGGCACATATACACAATCCATGTCTCAATGGTCTCAAGGTGTAAAAATCCTTCTTTAATCTGTCTCCTCCCTTTCATCTACACTGGTTGAAGAGGATTTAACAAGTGACATCAATAAGGGATCATAGTGTTGACCTGGTCAGTCAATGTCATGGATCGAGCAGGTGTTCTTTATGTTTCGTATACTCAGTATATATTAATCACAGGGAAATCATTGAATGTGTTAAGTGAAAACCAACACAAAAACATTGCCAAGAAAGGATCTTAACTAATTCCCCTCACTCAGCTCAGCACCCGTGGGCTACAGTTCGTTTGCACAACTCTGTCTGCATTCCAAATGGCACCCTAATGGCACCCTCTGATATGTAGTGCACTTGGTAAAAATGTGTGCACTATATAGGGAACAAGGTGCCATTTGGGAGGCAGGCAGACAGTTGCCCCCTGGAGCCACTTCACTGCACTAATCCCAGACCAGGCCAAGTGGTCCAGGCCTCACTGAGCATCTCCGGAGGCAGGGGGAGATCTGGGGATTAGCTCCAGAAAAGTGTCTCCAGCTAAAACATTTGTCGTCTTTAAAGTCTCTGCCTAAAGCCTCTAGGCTGGCTCCTTAATGCTTCAGCTTCATCTCGAAGCGCCGCTCCAGATCATGTGTTTAGTTTGACAAATACGGCTTATCAGGGATCGCCAGGCCTGCCGGTGATTGGTAGGTTAGCTAAAGGAAAAGCAAGACTCAAGGTGATTACTTGTCTAGAGAAGAAACCCTGAGAGAAGCACACGCCAACCTTGTTTGTCATTTTGCTTAAGTCGGACAAAGCTGTAATGTCAATTAAAACAAATAAAAATAAAACGTAAGCAGATGGGAAAAGCGGTTCATCTGTCACGTCCACTTGTGAGCGTTACCAGGTAGCTCAAGTCACATGTGCAACCTAGGTTTACTACTCATGGAATTACAGCTGCTGTTATTGAAGTTCAGCAGAATCAACAAATGTACATTTCCAGGTAGGAACAACTAACCTGGTGCCAAAAAACAAGAGGACTCTTCTAGGATTGAAGACAAAAAAACATTCACAAGAAAGGCATGGGCCTCCCGAGTGGAGCAGTGGTCTAAGGCACTGCATCGCAGTGCTAGCTGTGCCACTAGAGATTCTGGGTTTCTGTCACAGCAGGCTCTGTTGCAGCCGGCCGCGACCGGGAGACCCATGGGGTGGCGCACAATTAGCCCAGCTTCGTTAGGGGAGGGTTTGGGCAGGGATGTCCTAGTCTCATCACGCACTAGCGACTCCTTTGGCGGGCTGGATGCAGTGCACATGGTTGCCATGTGTACGGTGTTTCCTCCAACACATTGGTGAGGCTGGCTTCCGGGTTAAGCGGGTATTGTGTCAAGAAGCAGTAAGGTTGGGATGTGTTTTGGAGGATGCATGACTCTCGAACTTCCCCCTTGTAACTACCAATTGGATATCACGAAAAATGTCTTGCTCCCAGACAGACTAAATAACCGTTTTGCTCTCTTTGAGGACAATACAGTGCCACTGACACGGCCCGCTACCAAACATGTGGACTCTCCTTCACTGCAGCCGATGTGAGTAAAACATTTAAACGTGTTAACCCTCGCAAGGCTGCAGGCCCAGACGGCATCACCAGCCGCGTCTTCAGAGCATGCGCAGACCAGCTGGCTGGTGTGTTTACGGACATATTCAATCAATCCTTATCCCAGTCTGCGGTTCCCACATGCTTCAAGAGGGCCACCATTGTTCCTGTTCCCAAGAAAGCTAAGGTAACTGAGCGAAACGACTACCGCCCCTTAGCATTCACTTCCGTCATCATGAAGTGCTTTGAGAGACTAGTCAAGAACCATATCATCTCCACCATACCTGACACCCTAGACCCACTCCAATTTGCTTACTGCCCCAATAGGTCCACAGACGACTCAATCGCAACCACACTGCACACTGCCCTAACCCATCTGGACAAGAGGAATACCTATGTGAGAATGCTGTTCATCGACTACAGCTCGGCATTCAACACCATAGTACCCTCCAAGCTCGTCATCAAGCTCGAGACCCTGGGTCTCGACCCCACCCTGTGCAACTGGGTACTGGATTTCCTGAAGGGCCGCCCCCAGGTGGTGAGGGTAGGTAACAACATCTCCACCCCGCTGATCCTCAACACTGGGGCCCCAGAAGGGTGCATTCTGAGCCCTCTCCTGTACTCCCTGTTCACCCACGACCGCTATCATCCAGAAGGCGAGGTCAGTACAGATGCATTAAAGCAGGGACCGAGAGACTGAAAAACAGCTTCTATCTAAAGGCCATCAGACTGTTCAACAGCCACCACTAACATTGAGTGGCTGCTGCCAACATACTGACTCAACTCCAGCCATTTTAATAATGGAAATGGATGGAAATTGATGTAAGAAATGTATCACTAGCCACTTAAACAATGCCAATTAATATAATGTTTACATACCCTACATTACTCATCTCATATGCATATGTATATACTGTACTCTATATCATCTACTGCATCTTTATGTAATACATGTATCACTAGCCACTTTAAACTATGCCACTTTGTTTACATACCCTAAATTACTCATCTCATATGTATATACTGTACTCGATACCATCTACTGCATCTTGCCATGCCGTTCTGTACCATCACTCATTCATATATCTTTATGTACATATTCTTTATCCCTTTACACTTTTGTGTATAAGGTAGTAGTTGTGGAATTGTTAGGTTAGATTACTCGTTGGTTATTACTGCATTGTCGGAACTAGAAGCACAAGCATTTCGCTACACTCGCATTAACATCTGCTAACCATGTTTTGTGACAAATACAATTTGATTTGCCTTGATTTGAGAGAGAGAAAAAAAGAGAAAAAGGAATTTCATTGCATGTGACAATAAAACTTGAAACTCCCTGTGGTGTCACAATTGGTTTGCAGGTATTTTCAGGACAGGTGTGACAGGACCTGGCTTTTCCAGGTATCCTATTAGCCCCTGCCCTGGCAAACAGTCCTGAAGCCTGCCCAGCCAACCAGCCACACACTAAGTCCCCTAAACCCAGGTAGGAAAGCAAAATTTCCTAACTGGGATCCAAAGGCCTCAGCTTGGACTCCAAAGACTTTTAGCTGGAGGTTTGCAGGTCATCACCTCTGGCTTTAGGCCAGGAGGACCTGAATTGACATGAGTTTGTGGTGGCCTCTCGAACAAAGCAGCCGTCTGCTTAACACTGCCCAGCTTGGAAGCCTCAGGTCAGGCCAGGATACACTGGATGGGTGTGTCGCAGTCCATGTATAGGTCGAAACACAGTCTTTGTCGTTGTTATAAGCATTGTCATCAGAATCTAATAAAATGTCATGTGAGGGAATGCTGATTTATTCAGTGCATTGAGGAAGCATGTCTTTCAGCAGTTACAGTATTAACTGAAAAAAAGTTATCTGATTAGCTACCTAGTTACAAGCATATCCTGGAGTGATCCATTGATACGCTCAAGATGAACATCAAGATGAGTGTGGTAATCTGGGCGTGGACACATGAAAGTCACCACCTTTGGCACACGCTGAATGATGAGCCACAGATGAAGCAGAGATAGAGTCAGTCAGTCATACCACAGAGAGGAGTGGTGCAGAGGTAAAAGGGAACACAAACAAACTCACATAGACCCAAGCTCTGATTGGTGCAGACCAGAGGCCGAAGAGAATGCATAGAAACTCATCCAGGCCCAAGCTCTGAGTAGTACAGAGGTGAACAGGTCTCTTATCTGTGTGACGCTCTGAATGAATGACCGCTATGCCAATGAGGTCAAGTAGGGCATGTGTGTATGTGTGCTGGCAGACAAACAGATTTTGCTGGGAAGACAAGATAATGTTCCCGGTGGTTGTCGCTTCAGGCTGACATGTTGACACGTGTCTGCTTAAGGGGCTTTAAAAGCTCAATGTTGTCTCTCGGGCTGTGAGAGATAGCTGTCACTGGCTGGCTGTACATGTGTGTGTGCCTTTGTGTATCTGAGTCTTAGTGGTACTGGTCTGTGTGTGGTCAGTGCATGTGTGTCTTGTAGATGTGTGTGTCTGTTTGAGTAGACTTGTGTGTTTGTGCCTTTCCGTGTGTGTGTGTGTGTGTGTGCGTGCGTGTGTGTGTATGTATTGTGTGTGTGTGGTCTCTCAACTCTAAGCAACTATGTGACAGGCCCTTCCAAAAGCCTCACTGACCCTCACAGTCGCCTGACCTTTATCATGTCAAGAGTTTGTTTAGAGTCTGTCGTTTAGCCCTGGACAAATCAGACGATTACCATCGTCAGGCAGGCAGGCCCAGGAAGGGTGTGCCAGGGTAACACAGCTCATCATCTCGATCATATGACATAAGCCCGCCTCCATGCCCTCTCCCCCTCACAGCCTCTTCGCCCCAATCCAACTTGCCTCTCTCACCCCCCCCACCCAAACGACTCACCCCTTCCCCAACCAAACTCACCCCCCCCCTCTACTTCCTCCTTACAGACGATTCACTCCTCACCACAACTCTCCCACCACACCTCTTCCACTCCTCTCACAGCCCCCCATCTCTGATGTGAAAGGATGACACCTCCCCTTCTGCTGCCTTCTTCCTGTCGACCCCACTCCTCCCCAAATGAGAACAATTACCGTAATGGGCAGGATAGCATCTCTGTCCTCTCTCTGACTTTGGAAAACATCCGCCCGCACAGCAATAACATCGCTTCCGCCCAGATTACACAGGAGACAACAACCTAAGCAACAACGTTAACATGCCTACCACACTAACAGAACTTTACCTGAATTCAGGGCCACAAGTCCTGAGGAGGAAAGGTACTATGTAACTGTGAAAGGAGACGGAACTATTCAAAGGCTTTGGGTGCAGTCTAAGAGTGTGCAGTGTGAGTGTGTGGTTTTTCAGTGGATATGATTGGGAGGGTGTTTATCCTCTTGTGGGTGAGTGTGTGTTCAGCAAGGCTCTAACCCCTGATGGTTGAGAGAGTGACATCGGCATGGAGTTCGGGGACTGTTTATGTTCAGCAAGGCTCTAACCCCTGATGGTTGAGATACTGCCATCGGCACGGAGCCGGGGACTGTGTATCAGAGACACTCATCTCACACAAACACACACAGTCCAGACAATGGCTGCAAATCTACCGATGGCACAAACAACCTACATATATAATTAGGAATCAGGAAATTAACAAGGCCGATTGTGTCTGTTCCACTGAGTGTGAGGTGGGGTGTTGGGCTGGGTGTGTGTGTGGCGGAGGAAGGGTCAGACAGGGCATGTGGTACGTGTACCCAGAGGTGCCAGCCTCTAGGCTTCTGTATTATCACACTGATAGCTGTCTGCCTGGGCGAGGTGATGACTCAGGGTATAACCAGTCACGGCAGACAGGACACAAACACGCACAATCACAACAAACTGCTTTTGTAAAAAAACACTTTCAGAACAATACAGTACAATAAGAAAATGCCTCACCTCTAAATGGTGACCGCAGCAGTGTGTTCCATCCTAACCACTTTTTGCTTTTCATGATACAAAATCAGATATCAATGTCAAATAGTTTGTATTAGCAGTTCCGATCTTTCACCTCTCTCAACCCTAGGCTGGTCACCCTGTGGTGCCCTGTGATGCGTACATCGAGCCGTGGCCAGATCTCAACAGACCAGAAGCAGACATCGAATGGGGACAGCGTGTGTGAGTGATAAAGCGATAATCACCACCAAGAGACAAGCACCGCAACCTCACAACCACAACACAATAAGTAAGTGTCCTTCATTTGTGTACAGTGGGGCAAAAAAGTATTTAGTCAGCTACCAATTGTGCAAGTTCTCCCACTTAAAAATATGAGAGAGGCCTGTAATTTTCATCATAGGTACACTTCAACCGTGACAGACAAAATGAGAAAAAAATCACATTGTAGGATTTTTAATGAATTTATTTGCAAATTATGGTGAAAAATAAGTATTTGGTCACCTACAAACAAGCAAGATTTCTGGCTCTCACAGACCTGTAACTTCTTCTTTAAGAGGTTCCTCTGTCCTCCACTCGTTACCTGTATTAACGGCACCTGTTTGAACTTGTTATCAGTATAAAAGACACCTGTCCACAACCTCAAACAGTCACACTCCAAACTCCACTATGGCAAACTGGAATTATGTTTTTAGAAACATTTTTACAAATTAATTAAAAATGAAAAGCTGAAATGTAATTGAACCCCTTTGTTATGGCAACCCTTAATACATTAAAGAGTAAAAAATGTGCTTAACAAGTCACATAATAAGTTGCAATAATAGTGTTTAACATAATTGTTTTATTACATCATCTCTGTACTCCCCACATACAGTTATCTGTATAAAAGACACCTGTCCACAACCTCAAACAGTCACACTCCAAACTCCACTATGGCCAAGAGCAAAGAGCTGTCAAAGGACACCAGAAACAAAATTGTAGACCTGCACCAGGCTGGGAAGACTGAATCTGCAATAGGTAAGCAGCTTGGTTTGAAGAAATCAACTGTGGGAGAAATTATTAGGAAATGGAAGACATACAAGACCACTGATATTCTCCCTCGATCTGGGGCTCCACGCAAGATCTCACCCCGTGGGGTCAAAATGATCACAAGAACGGTGAGCAAAAATCCCAGAACCACACGGGGGGACCTAGTGAATGACCTAAGTAACAAAGCCTACCATCAGCAAGGGCATTGAAGATTAAACGTGGCTGGGTCTTTCAGCATGACAATGATCCCAAACACACTGCCCGCACAACGAAGGATTGGCTTCGTAAGAAGCATTTCAAGGTCCTGCAGTGGCCTAGCCAGTCTCCAGATCTCAACCCCATAGAAAATCTTTGGAGGGAGTTGAAAGTCCGTGTTGCCCAGCAACAGCCCCAAAACATCACTGCTCTGGAGGAGATCTGCATGGAGGAATGGGCCAAAATATCAGCAACAGTGTGTGAAAACTTTGTGAAGACTTACAGAAAACATTTGAGATAAACTTTTGTTATTGACCAAATACTTATTTTCCACCATAATTTGCAAATAAATTCATAAAAAATCCTACAATGTGATTTTCTGGATTATTTTTCTTATTTTGTCTGTCATAGTTGAAGTGTACCTATGATGAAAATTAGAGGCCTCTCATATTTTTAAGTGGGAGAACTTGCACAATTGGTGGCTGACTAAATACTTTTTTGCCCCACTGTACCTATAGACTTAAACAGAGCAAACCTTTGGATTCTGCTCTGCTTTAGCAGGTGTACAGTATAAACCAGATGGGCAATCACCTCTCTAACCAGTTAATGACAGTTCCAAGGGCGGGTACAAAAGTACAGTAGCACATAACATGAATTGTACATAATGTCTGTGTACTGATACATGTAATATTTGATCTCTTTCAACTGTAATCTGATGCAACACCAAGAAACATGCCTTCAGTCGTACCTAGCCATCCATCATGGGCAAGCCGGATTTGCCAGGACAGATCCTGGTACCACTTTTCTGGCCACTAGCCAAAGAAGGAGATTATAGCCTGAATTTAAAATGGATTAAATTGAGATTTTGTGTCACCAGCCTACACATAATACCCCATTACGTCAAACTGGAATTATGTTTTTAGAAACATTTTTACAAATTAATTAAAAATGAAAAGCTGAAATGTAATTGAACCCCTTTGTTATGGCAACCCTTAATACATTAAAGAGTAAAAAATGTGCTTAACAAGTCACATAATAAGTTGCAATAATAGTGTTTAACATAATTGTTTTATTACATCATCTCTGTACTCCCCACATACAGTTATCTGTAAGGTCCCTCAGTCGAGCAGTGAATTTCAAACAGAGATTCAACCACAAAGACCAGGGAGGTTTTCCAATGCCTTGCAAAGAAGGGCAGATATTGGTAGATGGGTTCAAATTAAAAAAGCTGACTTTGAATATCCCATGGTGACTTTAAAACAGTTACAGAGTATAACAATGACTGTGATAGGAGAAAACTGAGAATGGATCAACAACATTGTAGTTACTCCACAATACCAACCTAAATGACAGAGTGAAAAGAATATTCCAAACATGCATCCTGTTTGCAATAAGGCTCTAAATGAAAACCACAAAATATTTGGCAATGAAATGTCCTGAATACAAAGCGTTATGTTTGGGGCAAATCCAACACAACACATCACTGAGTACCACTCTTGCTATTTTCAATGATTCATTCTGCTTTCCAACATGGGGAGACAAATTCACCTTTCAGCAAGCCAATAACCTAAACCACAAGGCCAAATATACACTGGAGTTGCTTACCAAGATGATATTCAATGTTCCTAAGTGGCCTAGTTACAGCTTTGACTTATATTGGCTTATACATCTCTGGCAAGACTTGAAAATGGTTGTCTAGCAACCAATATGACAGAGCTTGAAGAATTTTAAAAGGAATAATGTACAACTATTGTATAATCTAGGTGTGCAAAGCTCTTAGAGACTTAGCCAGAAAGACTCAGCTATAATCGCTGTCAACGGTGATTCTACCATGTATTGACTCAGGGTGTTGAATACTTATGTAAACAACATCTATTAGTGTTTCATTTTTTATTTAAAAAAATCTAGACCATAACAGAGTATTTTGTGTAGATCGTTGTCAAAAAATTACAATGAAATACATTTTAATCCCACCTTGTAACACAACAAAATGTGGGACAAAATCAAGGGGTGTGAATACTTTCTGAAGGCAATGGAACTAAAAGATTGCATGCTGACTCTGACTGTGACCTTTAATGAAGTCTTAAGTCAATCGCAAACATGATTATGTTAACAAAATGCCACATAACTTATTGGAAAATGAATCCTAATGGTATTGGCCTTTCTATCAATGTCAGCTTACTGTCCAATAGATCAGACAGAGTGGACCAGAGACTAAGAAGGTAACTGGTGTAACTAACTGGTGTACAGGTGGTGCACTTTGAGGTGAAACCAAAAAACAGAACTAATAGTGTCCGCATAGTAGTGTCTGCATCCCAAATGGCACCATATTCCCTACATAAGTGCACAACTTTTGACTAGGCCCGGGACGATACCAGTATCGCCATATTCGTTAGTATCTTGGCAGCTTCTTTAGGAAAACAGCCCTAATGTTGGAAAAAACATAATTATGTTGTCATCCAGAGTCACATGTATTTATTCTCTAAGCTATAGCACACAATATATTACATCCAGCAGGTTTTTTAAGTACCAAAGAGTTTTGTCTGCTATTTACCATGGAAAAAATATTGCGATACTGGTATCGTCCCGGCCCTAATTTTGACCATAGCCCAATGGGCCCTGGTGAAAAGTAGTGCACTATATAAGGAAGAGGGTGCCATTGGGGGTAGGGCTTTGTTTCTGAGGCCATCCACTGGCACCTGGAATCCTACCATATACAAGAAAGAACATTAACTTTCAAATGCTTGTACTCGACAAATGCTGAAGTTGATCATGAAAATGTAAAGAATTAGTCAAGTCTTTTTCAAAGGATCTCCTCAGTCGAACCTTGTTTAGCAGCTTTGTATTGACTAGAGTCAAATACACCTGAGGGGAAACTAAACTATTTACATGATTCTGTTACACCACATTAATTCTGTATGAAGAGTCAATCTTCACGCCAATATCAATATAACAAGTTGGCAAAGTGTTTCATGGAATCAGGCCCATGTTACTGAAGTGAGAAACAAATATAGATAGATAAATAGTAGTAGGGTGGACAGAATTCATTAGGACAGTGGTGAATGACTGTCAATTTATCATCGTCACTGAATATAAAAGCCTGACGATTATTAACGGGTTTCCAAAAAGACTAAAGCAACCAGCCTCACCTTTCCAATGTGTATTCTTCCATTAGTTATACAAGGCCAAATGGGTGTTAAAAGAGGAACCTGGAATGGAGTTAGTTAAGAGCTGAGACTGCTGTCGAGAAGGCTGACAGGGCAAACACTACACACACAAACACATGCACGCAAGCACACGCACACACACACACACACACACTTAAAGAATGTTCGTCAAAACTCTCCATAACACTTCACCCACAGTAACTGGTGTTTGTAGAGGCTTTAAGGCCTCTGTGCTACACTCCCTTGTTTGCTCTGCAGGTTCTTCCCATCATCTACCTCTGTTTGTCTTCACAGTGTTTGTGTGAGAGTGTATGAACACTGGATGAGAGAGTGCAGAAATCCTTTGTTCAAGTGACAGTGTGTATCTTGAAGGAATCCCTGTGCTTTCCCTGCATGCTTCAGGGGTTGACACCCATCATGCCATCGATTCTCAAGGTTCAGAGTCGCAGGTAAGTAGGATAGCACATGGAGGGGAGAGGGTGGTGGGACAGTGAATCTAAGAGTCATCACTGACCTGTGAGGCAGGGGGGAACAAAACTGCAAAGGTAAGTACAGTACTACTGTGGAAGAGAGTGAGACCAAACAAAACACAAACTCACACATCAGAATACGACCAAGCCCTAGCGTGACTCAGAATCATTAGCGAATCCTTTTGTCACCTAAACAAACAGAGCCGAGGGCCAGATGATGGAAATCAAAGCCCAACAAACACCACTTAGGGGGAGACGAGAGAGAAGAGCGTTACCGATGTCACCACACAGCTCTTTTCTAAATAAACTTTAAATGCTGCTCGTCACCCCTGTCGTACCCTGAGCAAACCAGACTAGTCTGGCCTCAATCACTCAATACATGTTTTTCTTGACAGGCTAAAGTAGGCGCCATAATGGTAAATGTTGCCAGGCTGCCTCTCATAGATCATTCCAAGCTTTCAACAGTGTAAGGGTATATATCATTTTTTTGTTTCAATATCTATCATAGAAGAGATTGAGAGGCGGATGTTGTGTTCTCGCCGGCCTGTGTTGATGCTACTTTATCCCCAGGGAAAATGCTGTTGTTTCAGGGCCTCTTTTAAGGCACGGACACAACGACAGTGTTTCCCGGCTGAGAGTACTTAGCTCCTCTGATCAGAGTGCAAACCGATTCTATCTGTAGAATCGTGCAGAAATGTCGGCAGTCAGACGCACACCAGCGCCGAACGAACAGCAGACGAATGGCACATCTACATTCGTTGCGGTGTGTGTGGTCCCTTAGACGTCGAACAGCCCCTCCTCTCTGGCTGTGTGTACTTACAGCACCCCCATATCCCTGGCCAGCTTAACAGGCTGTTTCAACACTCTGTTCAACCACTTCAGGGGGGACAACATCCCCATTCAGATCGGAGGGAATAGGGTGAACAAGGTGGTAAAACATAACATTTAATAAAGAGAAGAATAGCAGAACCCAGTCCTCTGGTTTGTCTTGTTGAGCCCCTGTACAGAGCTTAGAGTAGGTCCTCAATTTAGACATATTTGCGTAGGGTACTAGAGACCACATCAGCTTCTGAAACAGATGTCTCCTTATTGTTGTGAAGAGGAGGGCATATTAAAGTTAAAACCCAAGCAAACAATTCAACAGACAGCCATTGTTGACTGTAAGATGCTGACTGAATTGGAGACAGGCCTCTGGTGGGAGGGAATAAGGAGATGAGGCCAATAAGAATGTGAGGCAAGAGCGCCCCTTACTGTCTGGTGCATAACGGAGGAGGGCAATTAGACTACTGCTCAGTAATCAGTGTCACGCAAAGGGTCCACACACACACACACACACACACACACACACACACACACACACACACACACACACACACACACACACACACACACACACACACACACACACACACACACACACACACACACACACACACACACACACACACACACACACGGTCACTAATTGGAGACATAATTGTTAAGGGCACAACAGGGGTGCATGGGGTCTGGCGCCCTAAAACTGGGTCACGTCTGAAAGCCAAGAGAAAATACAAGGATGATGATGCAATCTGCATGCATACTAATGAAGGAAGCAGTCTCTAACACTGGGTGAGGGTGGGTCATCTAATAAGGAGTGTAGATGATATGTAAATCTCTTGGCCATAAAGGACTGATAATAAAGAAAGAAAGGCCAGTGAGTGTATGTGTGTGTACAAGGTACTGTATGTAGGGAGGATGCTGAATTGATGTATCATTTTCTAACCAGGAGGGGGTTAACACCATGTAATATCTCCATCTCCCTGTTTGTGTGTGGGTGTGTGTGTGTATGCAAACCCATGTTCCATTCACACACAGCTGGGCAGAGAGAGAGACTCCTAAACCTGTCTTTGTGTTTCTGTCAATAATTCTGTTTGCAATCTCATTATCCCCAGGCTGTAGCTTCTGTGAGCTCACCTCTCCCCTTCTCTCTCCTCTTTCCCCTCCTCCTCTTCTACCCCTCCCCTTCTTTACTCTCCTCTGCCACGGCCCAACACCTGATGTATAGCTCCTCTGGCGCTCATGAATCAACTCCACAGCAGTTACTAACATGTTTTCTTTTCTCGTGACCACCCTTCGTCTCTTCCTTCGCCTCTCCAGTTTTACAGCGCTAAGGCAAACATTGACACAGAGGAGGCAGGGTGTGTAAGAGGCCTCGAGTCTGAGCCAATCTGGGTCATCCCCCTGACCTGCCCCCCCCCCCCGTCCTTCTCCTCTTCCAGGATTTGGGAACACCAGGAATTCCTGTCTGTCGACAGCATGGTCAACTCTTGGGATCCGGGACCCTTAAAAAGGCACAATCTGGGATATTGCCTGTTGTACAATAGTCACTTAAGCCTATAAGTGTAAACAAAAACTTTCGATTGTGGATTTAACTCCCACCTAAATATAGTTGGAGATTCCCAGAGCGGCATCCATGTCAAGTTCAGTTTGTTTTCAGCCGTGTCCACTTGCCTTGCGTCAAACCCATTCTGACACTTCCCGCATCAAAAAGGCATAACAGTGTAATCTAATATGTGTGCCGAGGTCAAATTGAGTGGAGAGAGAAGCTATTAACGCAAAGAGAACGGAGGTCCTTATTCTCACGCATTTGCGTCAAAAGCCAGACAGGCGGAAAAACAGACAGAAAGTGCATGACGAGAAGAAAAAGGGAGGACGCTAAACAATAATAACGACGCTCTCAAATGGGGCCTTTGCTCTCTTTTATTCCCTTCATCTCTACTGGCTCCGACTGACCTGAGAAGTGATGTTCTCATCCTCTCCTCCATCTTCTCATCCTCTCCTCCATGAGATCATGCTGAGGCGGCCAGGCCGGAGAGATATGAGAGACCAGAGGGAAGACAGTGATGGAGAGAGAGACCAGAGGGAAGACAGTGATGGAGAGAGAGACCTAATGGAGGCCAGACACAGGCCCTGACACAGGTCATGAGAGAGCGAGGCGGCTGGGAGCGGGGGATGACAAATAGACACTGGGGCCACTGAAATAGCCACTGGGGCCACTGAAATAGCCACTGGGGCCACTGAAATGTGGCAGTGACAATGAAATACTGTGTGTGTAATATATATTATTACACTTAAGAATCTATTTTGTGGTAATCAAAAACCTTGGTACAAGTTCATTCCTATGCAAACAAAACGGTATACTATTCAATCCATACAATACTGGCTACTAAATAATGGAACCTTGAAAACTGTTACTACTAAATCCTGCTGGACCTCTAGTTGTGTCTTGTCTTTTGAAACTTGTCTAGTAGCCTTGAGGTCGTAAACACACTGGGTAGAGAAAGAAGTGGGAGGGTTACAACACATTGTAATCCAGATGTTGCAATGACAAGCAGCCCAAGTGGCATTAACAAAGAGCAGACTGCCATCTGCTGGCCTAAAGGAAACATGTAGCATTCTTTAAACTAAAAAGGAAAGGGAACACAGCTGAGACTGGGAATCAACGAGTAGAGATAAATGTCTATAGCTACTCTTTGGAAAGAGACTGGGTTTTCTCGGAATTAAAAACTCCAATGTACTCTTCATTTATTGAAGTATTGAAATGTCTGAATTTAGTATTTTCAGACTACACTTTCAAAACAATTTGTTTTGGGCGTGGGGCACATTGGCGTGTGATAATGAAACATCAGATATATCCATCACATTAAACAGGGACGTACTTACACACCACCCATTCAACACCAATGTCACTGGGAACGATGGAACAGAGTATTGATGAGGGGAAAAAATCGTTGTTTTGACAATATCGCAATGTTATTTTTGCACTAGTTGGCTGTACCTGCATTTCATTTCCATGACTGATCAAAACATGTCTTGTTCCTTTACAGCAGACATATGGTGAGCAATATGTTTGGAACATCGAATTGCAATAAAATCTCAGTATCGAATCGCAATATATATAGAGTCGTAAGAATAGCAATGCATATCATATCGGCACCAAAGTATCGTGATAATATCGGATCGTGAGGCCCCTGCCAACTCCCAGCCCTAGAGCAGAGTGGTGTCAGTTTTCACACACACAATAAAAGGCCTACTCGCGGCCCTTTCAAACACGCTCCCTACAAAAGGCAGACACGCACACTTCCTGAGGCTGCCTCCTTCATGGTGCTGGCCACAACAAAGTCAAACACAGCCGTTTTTCTCATTCTCAGACTGGGATTGGAACAATCACCCAGCCGCCCGAGCCCAATCCCACCACAAAGGCTTCTGGGAAGGCAAATTCAAAGCGAGACACGGAAAGTCGGGAGACACAATGCATCAGAGGATCACCTTCATGTGACACCTGTTAACGAGCTCCCAGAAACCTTTATCTGTTCCCTCGGTGCGGGACAACACAAGGAGTGGACGGATAGGAGTGCTTTGCTGCTTTTGTTGAGGAGCGGGTGGCACTGTTTGCTTCAGAGGTGTTCTCCCGGTTGCCACAGCGGCTATGCATTGTGAATACGGCTGTGTATTGTGAAGACATATTGGTATACTGCTTGTGTATTATGGGGACGCCCATGGCTATTGTCTGCTGACATGGCAGGCTTAGTGATGGTTACACACCACACCGATAGATGCGTGTGGGAGTCTGGACTGTTGCCAGCGGGCGTGGCTCTCTTTAAGAATGACACCTGCAATGCCCCCCCCCACCAAAACACACATAACACACCTAACACCAGGTAAAAATACATACACACCTAATTAACACCCCGAGCTCTTTCAAAGGGCAATCTCTGACGTGGCAAATGGGAGCCTTACCCTCTTTCCACCAGGTAAATAAGAGCGTCTGCTAAATGACTTAAATGTAAATGTAAATGTACCTTTCATCCCCTCTACTGTCATTGATCAAGAAGAATAAAGATAAAGTTCACTTTTATCTGTAACACATAACACCCCTATTGGAAAAGGGCAAGAAAAATGATCTTATTGCACTAGGTCAGGGGTGGGAAATCGTTTTGGCTCGAGGGCCACATCGGGATATTAAAATTCAGCAGTGGGATGCACAGATTTTTCCCAGACTGATTTGTTCATTGACAGACATTTGCAGGCCATAAAAGGGCAGTTATTTGAACATATATGGCCTGGAGTAGTGTTGTTTTTTCTACCCAAAATAATAATTCTCCCCCCTAACCCTCAATTTTTAAATTTTAAATTTTTATACTCAAACCTCCCACGGATTCGAATTCGGCCTGCAGGCCATAGCCCATTCCTGCACTAGGACTAACTGCTAAACTCACACCCAACCAGTCAACGTCATTACAGGGTTGACACATGAACTGATCAAATTCTATCAGTGTCAACTGTAAATGGTCAAATTGAGGCACCCTGTGGGCGAGAGAGGTATGTGGACCAAGAGTGTGTATGAGACCCAGCATACGTTGACAGACAGAGACGGACAGACTGACAAGGTCTGGGTATAGTAGTTCTTATCAGGTCTTTCAAGCTAACACCTGTCTCTCCACACCTCCACTGAGTTCAGGTTTCACAACAGCTACCAACTGCAGATCTAGGCCATGTCTCACCTGTAGGCCTATTTACCTGTTCTCTCTCTACACACACACACACACACACACACACACACACACACACACACACACACACACACACACACACACACACACACACACACACACACACACACACACACACACACACACACACACACACACACACACACACACACACACACACACACACACACACACACACACACGTGTGTCTACCATCAGCTTTAGATAAAGGCCAAATAACTATCATCAATCCTACTCCTGCTTGGTAGCCCTCTTTGAAGTTGGGCTCAGTGTGAAAAGTGCGTCCCAAATTGCACCCTATTTCCAATATATAGTGCACTACTTTTGAAAAGTAGAGCACCAAGTAAGGAATATGGTGCCATTTGGGACACACATGTGATGAAAAGGGAAAGCTGTTTACTGTAGAGAGCAGAGCAGAGCAGAGCCGTACAGAGGGAAGAAAGCTAAGGGGGAATTAACCTGTTCAAACAGTCATGGATGAAGAGCTGCCGTTCCCATGACCAAGGTGTGTCTACCTGCCAGGCTGCTATTTGACTGTGTGATGAGTCAGTGTGTGTGTAGATGTATGATTGTCTGAGCTTCCAGTCTTAAATACAGCGATAATACTTTACTGTAAGGTTCCATTTGTAAAGGGTTAATTATGACGTTATTAAAGGTTATTTGATCATTTGTAAATGCATTATAAACCATCTGTAAATGGGTTATAACAAATTGGTTAAAATTGTGAGTGAGTGCTTGCCAAATAGTGAGCCACTATTTACATCCAGCTATTAACCATTCATAAATGCACTTACAAATGCATATAATATTGAATCCTTATATATCATCATGCAACCTTATTTTCAATGGTTGCAGAGTTAAACAATAGTTATTTTCAATTCCATGTCAGTTAGGATCGCCACTTTATTTTAAGAATGTGAAATGTCAGAATTTATTTAAAAAAATGTAAATAGGCAAGTCAGTTAAGAACAAATTCTTATTTTCAATGACGGCCTAGGAACAGTGGGTTGCTCTGCTCTCTACAGTAAACAGCTTTCCCTTTTCATCACATGTGCGTCCCAAATGGGGCGGCGGGGTAGCCTAGTGGTTAGAGCGTTGGACTAGTAACCGGAAGGTTGCAAGTCCACACCCCCGAGTTGACAAGGTACAAATCTGTCGTTCTGCCCCTGAACAGGCAGTTAACCCACTGTTCCTAGGCCGTCATTGAAATAAGAATTTGTTCTTAACTGACTTGCCTAGTAAAATTTTAAAAAATAAAATGGCACCATATTCCTTACTTGGTGCTCTACTTTTGACCAGAGTCCTATGGGTCCTGTTCAAAAGTAGTGCAGTATATATTGGAAATAGGGTGCAATTTGGGACGCACTTTTCACACTGAGCCCAACTTCAAAGAGGGCTACCAAGCAGGAGTAGGATTGATGATAGTTATTTGGCTTTTATCTAAAGCTGATGGTAGAATCGCCTTCCTATTTCGCAACAAAGCATCCTTCACTCATGCCGCCAAACATACCCTCATAAAACTGACCATCCTACCGATCCTCAACATCGGTGATGTCATTTATAAAATAATCTCCAACACTACTCAACAAACTGGATGCAGTCTATCACAGTGCCATCTGTTTTGTCATCAAAGCCCCATATACTACCCACCACTGCGACCTGTACACTCTCGTTGGCTGACCCTCGCTTCATACTCATCGCCAAACCCACTGGCTCCAGGTCATCTACAAGTCTCTGCTAGGTAAAGCCCCGCCTTATCTCAGCTCACTGGCCACCATAACAGCACCCACTCGTAGCACGTGTTGTTGTATGTGTTGAACTGCTATGCTGTATCTTGGTCAGGTCGCAGTTGCAAATGAGAACTTGTTTTCAACTAGCCTACCTGGTTAAATAAAGGTTAAATAAATAAATAAAAAATGCTGCCACACCCGTGCTTGATTGGGATGGTGCTCTTTGGCTTGCAAGCCTCCCCCTTTTCCTCCAAACATAACAATGGTCATTATGGCCAAACAGTTCTATTTTTGTTTCATCAGACCAGAGGATATCTGTCCCCATGTGCAGTTGCAAACCGTAGTCTGGATTTTTTATGGCGGTTTTGCAACAGTGCTGAGCGGCCTTTCAGGTTAGCAGTCCTTGATGAGCGGCCTTTCAGGTTAGCAGTCCTTGCTGAGCGGCCTTTCAGGTTAGCAGTCCTTGCTGAGCGGCCTTTCAGGTTAGCAGTCCTTGCTGAGCGGCCTTTCAGGTTAGCAGTCCTTGCTGAGCGGCCTTTCAGGTTAGCAGTCCTTGCTGAGCGGCCTTTCAGGTTAGCAGTCCTTGCTGAGCGGCCTTTCAGGTTAGCAGTCCTTGCTGAGCGGCCTTTCAGGTTAGCAGTCCTTGCTGAGCGGCCTTTCAGGTTAGCAGTCCTTGCTGAGCGGCCTTTCAGGTTAGCAGTCCTTGCTGAGCGGCCTTTCAGGTTAGCAGTCCTTGCTGAGCAGCCTTTCAGGTTAGCAGTCCTTGCTGAGCGGCCTTTCAGGTTATGTCGATATAGGACTCATTTTACTGTGGATATAGATACTTTTGTACCTGTTTCCTCCAGCATCTTCACAAGGTCCTTTGCTGTTGTTGTGGGATTGATTTGCACTTTTCGCACCAAAGTACGTTCATCTCTAGGAGATAGAACGCGTAAGTGTTATGAGTGAAATAATCTGTCTATAAACAATTGTTGGAAAAATGAATTGTGTCATGCACAAAGTGGATGTCCTAACCGACTTGCGAAAACTATAGTTTGTTAAGACATTTTGTGGAGTGGTTGAAAAACTAGTTTTAATGACTCCAACCTTTGTGTATGTAAACTTCAGACTTCAACTGTACATCCTTTTAGAAAGGGCAAAGCTTTCAGTATAGTGATGCAGGTCAATAGATGTTGTACACATGAATGTATCATTCCAAACTATACACGGAATGTTATATTCCATTTTGTTGTGATGAGCGATACCTCTCCATACATTATACAGGTAACTGCCAAATTAAAGGAAACACTTGAATAAATGAGGGATACAAAGTATATTGAAAGCATGGGGTGCTTCCAGACACATGTAGAATTGATGCCAAGGTGCATTGAAGCTGTTCTGGTGGCTCGTGGTGGCCCAACGACCCATTAAGACACTTTATGTTGGTGTTTCCTTTCTTTTGGTAGTTACCGGTAGCAGCAGTCTAAATGGAGAATGAAACAGCTGGGTAGGGGAAACGGCTCGAGTCACGCAAAATGGAATATAACATTGCGGATACAGTACGGAATTACACAATTTAATGTGTACAACATCTAAAGACCTGCATCCCTATACTGAGAGCTTTGCCGTTTCTAAAACAACATATTCGGGTGATTCTGGAGCCGTTGTTCATGTTTGTTCGGGGCATCCATACTACACAACAAGGGCGAGGAAGTGATTTGCTATTTGATGTGTCTGGACCCTTCTGAGCTCTACAGCAGATTCTCACAACTCAATCGCAGGTTTGAACTGTTTTCTGCCCCTCCCAAAATAATCTTTTTTTTAGATAATTGGCCCTCTTTCTGGGACTCACCCACAAACAGGACCAAGCATGGCCTGCTGAAGAGTGATGGACTTCATCCTAGGTGGAGGGGTGCTCTCATCTTATCAATGAACATAGACAGCGCTCTAACTCCTCTAGCTCCACAACAAGATAGGGTGCAGGCTGTTAGCCACCCTGCCAGCTTAGTGGAGTCTGCCACTAACATAGTCAGTGTAGTCAGCTCAGCTATCCCCATTGAGACCGTGTCTGTGCCTCGACCTAGGTTGGGCAAAACTAAACATGTTGGTGTTCGCCTTAGCAATCTCACTAGGATAAAGACCTCCTCCATTCCTGTCATTATTGAAAGAGATTGTGATACCTCACATCTCAAAATAGGGCTACTTAATGTTAGATCCCTCACTTCAAAGGCAGTTATAGTCAATGAACTCATCACTGATCATTATCTTGATGTGATTGGCCTGACTGAAACATGGCTTAAGCCTGATTAATCTACTGTATTAAATGAGGCCTCTCCTCGCAGTGACACTAGTGACCATATCCCCCACGCATCCCACAAAGGCGAAGGTGTTGCTAACATTTACGATAGCACATTTCAATTTTACCCCCCAAAAATGACTGCATTTTCGTCTTTTGAGCTTCTAGTTATGAAATCTATGCAGCCTACTCATTCACTTTTTATAGCTACTGTTTACAGGCCTCCTGGGCCGTATACAGCGTTCCTCACTGAGTTCCCTGAATTCCTATCGGACCTTATAGTCATGGCAGATAATATTCACATTTTTGGTGACTTTAATATTCACATGGAAAGGTCCACAGACCCACTCCAAAAGGCTTTCGGAGCCATTATCGACTCAGTGGGTTTTGGTCAGGAGGTCAGAGTACAAAAATCGGTTAACCACCTAACTGAGGAACTAAATTTACCCTAGATGCAGTCGCACCCCTTAAAACAAAAACCTTTTGTCATAAGAAACGAGCTCCCTGGTATACTGAAAATACCCGGGCCCTGAAGCAAGCTTCCAGAAAATTGGAACTGAAATGGTGATACACCAAACTGGAAGTCTTCCGACTAGCTTGGAAAGACAGTACCGTGCAGTACCGAAGAGCCCTTACTGCTCATCCTATTTTTCCAACTTAATTGAGGAGAATAAGAACAATCCACAATCTATTTTTCATACTGTCTCAAAGTTAACTAAACAGCAGCATCCCCCAAGAGAGGATGGCTTTCATTTCAGCAGTGATAAATTCATGAACGTCTTTGAGGAAAAGATCATGATCATTAGAAAGCAATTTACGGACTCCTCTTTAAATCTGTGCATTTCTCCAAAGCTCAGTTGTCCTGAGTCTGCACAACACTGCCAGGACCTAGGATCAAGGGAGACACTCAAGTTTTTTAATCCTACATCTCTTGACACATTGATGAAAATAGTCTTGACCTCTAAACCTTCAAGCTGCATACTGGACCCTATTCCAACTAAACTACTGAAAGAGCTGCTTCCTGTGCTTGACCCTGCTATGTTGAACATAATAAAATACTCCCTATCCACTGGATGTGTACAAAACTCACTAAAAATGGCAGTAATAAAGCCTCTCTTGAAAAAGCCAAACCAAACTATCGGTCTATATCGAATCTCCCATTCCTCTCAAAATGTTTTGAAAAGCCTCCCAGGTGGCGCAGTGGTTAAGGGCGTTGTACTGCAGCGCCAGCTGTGCCATCAGAGACTCTGGGTTCGCGCCCATGCTCTGTCATAACCGACCAGGAGGTCCGTGGGGCGACGCACAGTTGGCCTAGTGTCGTCTGGGTTAGGGAGGGCTTGGCCGGTAGGGATGTCCTTGTCTCATTGTGCACCAGCGACTCCTGTGGCGGGCCGGGTGCAGTACGCTACAGTCACAAGACACAGTGCGTGCTAACAAAGGTTGCCAAGTGCACAGTGTTTCCTCTGACACATTGGTGTGGCTGGCTTCCGGGTTGGATGCACACTTTGTTAGGAAGCAGTGTGGCTTGGTTGGGTTGTGTATCGGAGGATGCATGACTTTCAACCTTTGTCTCTCCCGAGCCCGTATGGGAGTTGTAGCGATGAGACAAGATAGTAGCTACTAAAACAATTGGATACCACGAAAAAGGGGTAAAAAAAAATGTTTTGAAAAGGCTGAAGACAATGTATACAAAATGCTTCAGTCTGGTTTTAGACCCCATCATAGCACTGAGACTGCACCCGTGAAGGTGGTAAATGACCTT
This sequence comes from Oncorhynchus gorbuscha, assembly GCF_021184085.1. Lineage (NCBI taxonomy): Eukaryota > Metazoa > Chordata > Actinopteri > Salmoniformes > Salmonidae > Oncorhynchus > Oncorhynchus gorbuscha. The sequence continues at coordinate 36,503,211 of NC_060185.1, forward strand.
TTAATGGTGTCAGACCAATGCTCTGCATCTGTTCTCATGCTCCTATTGATACCATCGATCACCACATTCTTTTGGGGAGATTGAAAACCCAAATTGGTCTTCATGGACAAGTTTTGGCCTAGTTTAGATCTTATCTGATGGAAAGATATCAGTTTGTCTCTGTGGATGGTTTGTCCTCTGTCAAATCAACTGTAAATTTCAGTGTTCCTCAAAGTCCTGCTTTAAGACCACTATTGTTTTCACTATATATTTTACCTCTTGGTGATGTCATTTGGAAACATAATGTTAACTTTCACTGCTATGTGGACGATGCACAGCTGTACATTTCGATGAAACATGGAGAAGCCCCAAAATTGCCCTCCCTAGAAGCCTGTGTTTCAGACATAAGGAAGTGGATGGCGGAAATGTTTTAATTTTTAAACTCTTACAAAACAGATGTTAGTTCTAGGTCCCAAGAAACAAAGAGATCTTCTGTTGGATCTGACAACTAATCTTGATGGTTGTACAGTCGTCTCAAATAAAACTGTGAAGGACCTCGGCATTACTGTGGACCCTGATCTCTCTTTTGACGAACATATCAAGAATATTATGAGGACAGCTTTTTTCCATCTTCATAACATTGCATAAATCTGAAAAATTATGCAGAAAAATGTATTAATGCTTTTGTCACTTCTAGATTAGACTACTGCAATGAATCTACTTTCAGGCTACCCGGCTAAAGCACTAAATAAACTTCAGTTAGTGCTAAACACAGCTGCTAGAATATTGACTAGAACCCCAAAATTTGATCATATTACTCCTTTGCTAGCCTCTCCGCCCTCTCCAGCTAGGGCTGATTTCAAGGTTTTACTACTAACCTACAAAGCATTACATGGGTTTGCTCCTACCTATCTTTCCGATTTGGTCCTGCCGTACATACCTACACGTACGCTACGGTCACAAGACGCAGGCCTCCTTAATGTCTCTAGAATTTCTACGCAAACAGGTGAAGGCAGGGCTTTCTCCTGTAGAGCTCTATTTTTATGGAATGGTTTGCCTATCCATGTGATAGATGCAGACTTGGTCTCAACATTTAAGTCTTTATTGAAGACCCATCTCTTCAGTAGGTCATATGATTGAGTGTAGTCTGGCTCAGGAGTGTGAAGGTGAATGGAAAGGCACAGGAGCGACGAACCGCCCTTGCTGTTTCTGCCTGGTCGGTTCCCTCTCCACTGGGATTCTCTGCCTCTAACCCTATTACTGGGGCTGAGTCACTGGCTTACTGGTGCTCTTCCATACCGTCCCTAGGAGGGGTGCGTCACTTGAGTGGGTTGAGTCACTGACGTGATCTTCCTGTCCGGGTTGGCGCCCCCCCTTGTCCTGGACCTGCTGTTTTGGACTCTCTGCCGCACCTGCTGTTTCTAACTCTGAATGATCGTCTTTGAAAAGCCAACTGACATTTACTCCTGAGGTGCTGACCTGTTGCACCCTCTACAACCACTGTGATTATTATTATCTGACCCTGCTGGTCATCTATAAACATTTGAACATCTTGGCCATGTTCTGTTATAATCTCCACCCGGCCCAGCCAGAAGTCTAGTTCCTCTCTATTCTTCCTAGGTTCCGGCCTTTAATGTAGTTTTTCCTAGCCACTGTGCTTCTACATCTGCAGTGCTTGCTGTTTGGGGTTTTAGGTTGGGTTTCTGTACAGCACTTTGTGACATTGGCTGATGTAAAAAGGGCTTTATAAATACATTTGATTGATTCAATTTGATTCTATAACGTGCTATTTACATAAAAAAATAGAGATGTGGTTGTAAAAATGTAAACTTCTCCTTTAAACAATCCTCTGTGGGTAGTATGCTGAATCCAGTCATTAGCGTCCCTCTTGATGCTCGGGCGTGTTTTGACACAACGCGCTTCACCACTTCTAATATTTACATTAGCCTGGACCACCAACAGAACAGACCCTCTCTGACACGCACAACTCTCAAACACTTTCCCAGAAAAATGTTTCAATGATTCTTTGAATCCTCATTGGGTTCAATAGAACGGAAGGGAGAGGGGGTAGCAATGCTCTTGACACTTGCACCTCTCAGATTTTACACGTCAGCTTTAGTTCATTCCTTCTACAAACAGTGAGACATCATCATCCATCATTCTGAATGGAGGCGGGGAGAGATGAGTGAGAAGTTACATGTCTGTTCTGTTGAACCAATCAGCACATGATTTAGTCATGTCTCCTGGCTAGCATGGTTCATCAGAAAACCCCATGAGTATTAGATTGAATCTGACAAAAATATATCAATTTGTTTCTGTGGATGGCAAATGTAAGGTACGTTTTGGTACCCCTCAAGGCACTTCTTGGACCACTACTGTTCTCATTATAGACACTGAACAAAAATATAAACACAACATGCAACAATTTCAACGATTTTACTGAGTTACAGTTCGTATAAGGAAATGAGTCAATTGAAATAATTTCATTAGGACCTAACCTATGGATTTCACGTGACTGGGCAGGGGCACAGCCACTTGGGAACAAGGCTCACTCATTATGGAGCAAGGCCGAGCCAATTTCCCCACAAAAAGGCTTTATTACAGACAGAAATACTCCTCAGTTTCAGAAATACTCCTCGGGTTGCTAGTCTCAGACCATCCCGCAGGTGAAGAAGCCGGATGTGGAGGTTCTGGGCTGAAGTGGATACACGTGGTCTGCGGCTGTGAGGCCGGTTGGACGTACTGCGAAATTCTCTAAAATGACGTTGGAGGCGGCTTATGGTAGAGAAATTAACATTCAATTATCTGGCAACAGCTCTGCTGGACATTCCTGCAGTCAGCATTCCAAGTGCACGCTCCCTCAAACTTGAGACATCTGTGGCATTGTGTTGTGTGATACAACTGCACATTTTACAGTGGCTTTTTGTTGTCCCCAGCACAAGGTGCACCTGTGTAATGATCATGCTGTTTAATCAGCTTCTTAATATGCCACACCTGTCAGGGGATGGATTATCTTGGCAAAGGAGAAATGCTCACTAACAGGGATGTAAATTTGTGCACAACATTTGAGAGAAATAAGCTTTTTGTGCACATGCAACATTTCTGGGATCTTTTATTTCAACTCATGAAACATGGGACCAACACTTCACATGTTGCGTTTATATTTTTGTTCAGTACACGGTGCATTCGGAAAGTATTCAGACCCCTTGACTTCTCCCACATTTTGTTACAGACATATTTTAAAATGGATTAAATAAAAAACATAATTGAAAAAAACTTGATTGGTGTTCAACCTGTGGTAAATTCAATTGATTGGACCTGATTTGGAAAGGCACACACCTGTCTCACGGTCCCACAGTTGACAGTGCATGTCAGAGCAAAAACCAAGCGTCGAGGTGGAAGGATTTTTCCGTAGAGCTCCGAGATCTCCTAATTGTCCCTAGAATTTCTAAGCAAACAGCTGGAGGCAGGGCTTTCTCCTATAGAGATCCATTTTTATGGAATGGTCTGCCTACCCATGTGAGAGACGCAAACTCGGTCTCAACCTTTAAGTCTTTACTGAAGACTCATCTCTTCAGTGGGTCATATGATTGAGTGTAGTCTGGCCCAGGAGTGTGAAGGTGAACGGAAAGGCTCTGGAGCAACGAACCGCCCTTGTTGTCTCTGCCTGGCCGGTTCCCCTCTTTCCATTGGGATTCTCTGCCTCAAACCCTATTACAGGGGCTGAGTCACTGGCTTATTAGGGCTCTTTCATACCGTCCCTAGGAGGGGTGCGTCACTTGAGTGGGTTGAGTCACTGACGTGATCTTCCTGTCTGGGTTGGCGCCCCACCTTGGGTTGTGCCGTGGCGGAGATCTTTGTGGGCTATACTCGGCCTTGTCTCAGGATGGTAAGTTGGTGATTGAAGATATCCCTCTAGTGGTGTTGGGGCTGTGCTTTGGCAAAGTGGGTGGGGTTATATCCTTCCTGTTTTGCCCTGTCCTGGGGTGTCCTCAGATGGGGCCAGTGTCTCCTGACCCCTTCTGTCTCAGCCTCCAGTATTTATGCTGCAGTAGTTTATGTGTCGGGCGGCTAGGGTCAGTTTGTTATATCTGGAGTATTTCTCCTGTCCTATCCAGTGTCCTGTGTGAATTTAAGTATGCTCTCTCTAATTCTCTCTTTCTTTCTCTCTCTCAGAGAACCTGAGCCCTAGGACCATGCCTCAGGAGTACCTGACATGATGACTCCTTGCTGTCCCCAGTCCACCTGGCCGTGCTGCTGCTCCAGTTTCAAATGTTCTGCCTGTGATTATTATTATTTGACCATGATGGTCATTTATGATCATTTGAACATCTTGGCCATGTTCTGTTATAATCTCCACCCGGCACAGCCAGAAGAGGACTGGCCACCCCACATAGCCTGGTTCCTCTCTAGGTTTCTTCCTAGGTTTTGGCCTTTCCAGGGAGTTTTTCCTAGCCACCGTGCTTCTACACCTGCATTGCTTGCTGTTTGGGGTTTTAGGCTGGGTTTCTGTACAGCACTTTGAGATATCAGCTATATAAATACATTTGATTTGATTTGATCTTGGGAAGTGTACCAAAACATTTCTGCAGCATTGAAGGTCCTCAAGAACACAGTGGCCTCTAACATTCTTAAACAGAAGCCACTCCTCAGTAAAAGGCACATGACAGCCAGCTTGGAGTTTGCCAAAAGGCACCTAAAGGACTCTCAGACCATGAGAAACAAGATTCTCTGGTCTGATGGATCGAGGGAAAGATGAAAGGCGCAAAGTACAGAGAGATCCTTGAAGAAAACCTACTCCAGAGCACTCAGGATCTCAGACTGGGACGAAGGTTAATCCTCCGATAGGACAACGTACATAAGCACGCAGCCAGTAGCCTTAATTCTTGCACCGAATCTATCTTTACGAATCTATCTTCACAATTAACATATTACCTTACCAATTAGTTGAAATATTTTTTGGATTGGACACCCTACTGCATAGCTGGCATCATGTATTCATTGTACACGAGGACCAATGTGATGAGTTACTCTTCTGTATTGTAACAGTCAGACATCCCTGACAGACAGGGCAATCATATTCAGACAATCTAAAGCTTCACCAAGATCAAATTCACCCCCACATACACATCCATACACTGAGTGACATTATACTCGTTGGTGGCCGAAAGGCACATGCCCTCTCTGATTTGTCCGATTAAAAAAAAAGTAAAATGTTAAAGTAACTACTAAACCCATGTTTTAGCATAATTCTTTATAAAAATACCTGTCAGCAACATTTTGCAAAGGGGCATACTGACTGGACCAGGGCAAAGTGTACCCCTCCCCAAGATTTTGCCTGTGCTTAGCTCATTCCATTTATTTTTTATCCTGAAAGTCTTCCAGTGTCTGGTGGAAAGAAGACTGAACCCTCTAGGATTTTGCCTGTGCTTAGCTCCATTCTGTTATTTTTTATCCTGAAAGTCTTCCAGTGTCTGGTGGAAAGAAGACTGAACCCTCTAGGATTTTGCCTGTGCTTAGCTCCATTCTGTTATTTTTTATCCTGAAAGTCTTCCAGTGTCTGGTGGAAAGAAGACTGAACCCTCTAGGATTTTGCCTGTGCTTAGCTCCATTCCATTTATTTTTTATCCTGAAAGTCTTCCAGTGTCTGGTGGAAAGAAGACTGAACCCTCTAGGATTTTGCCTGTGCTTAGCTCCATTCTGTTATTTTTTTTATCCTCAAAAACTCCCTATCCATTAACGATTACAAGCATACCCATAACATGATGCACCCTCCACTATGATTGAAAATATGGAGAGTGGTACTTTGCCCCAAACACAACACTTTGTATTCAGGATGAAAATGTAATTGCTTGCCATATTTTATTGGTGTATTAATTTGGTACCTTATTGGAGGATGCATGTTTTAGAATATTTGTTATTCTGTTTAGGCTTCCTTCTTATCCCTCTTTCAATTAGGTTAGTATTGTTGAGTAACTACAATGTGAGGAAGGACGCCTGTATTTTTGTAGTGACTTACCTGAGTTTTTTTTTTACCCATCTACCAATAGGTGCCCTTCTTTGCAAGGCATTGGAAACCCTCCCTGGTCTTTGTGGTTGAATCTGTGTTTGAAATTCACTGCTCGATGGAGGGACCTTACAGACAATTGTATATGTGGGGAGCAGAGATGAGGTAGTGATTCAAAAATCATTATTGCACACAGTGAGTCCATGCAACTTATTATGTGACTTGCCTGAACTTATTTAGGCTTGCCATAACAAAGGACTTGAATACTTATTGACTCAAGACAGTTCAGCGTTACATTTATAATTCACTCTTTGACATTATGGGGTATTGTGTGTAGGCCAGTGACAAAACATCTAAATTGAATACATTTACATTTTTGTCCGAAACACAACAAAATGTGGGAAAAGTGAACGGGTGTGAATACTTTCTGAAGGCACATCATATTAGGAGGAAATTTTATCCACAATTATAGGAATGAATGGTAATGAATTATAGCTTTTTTGATGCTGTCTTTCCAAAAATATACAGTATGTTGCTGTTTTTCAGGTACAGCATCTACAGAAGACCGTGAAAGTGTACCCAGAACCAACCAACTAAGCCACTTCAACAAGTCAATGGTATTGATTTGTTAATATTGATTAAGGGTGGAGAAATGTCATTTAAAGCAGGTCTCCATTCTCTCCAGAACCGATTAATAGTATTGACTGGTAGGGGATGATAGCTCACTGTTTAGCTCATAATAAAGACCAATCAATTACTCCCCAAATGGACATGCTATTAGAGTAGAGTTATTCAGCAGACTTCTGTCTCAGGGACCTCTGTATCTGGGTAGAAATGAATGGTAGAGATAGACAGGCTGCTGATATCTCAAATTACTGGGTCAGACTAAAATGATTGCATTTCAACAAAGGAGTTACAGAAGGAGTTACAGGAGGGGTTACAGGAGGGGTTTTGGCTTCAACATAAGAAAAAAGAAGATCTGGAATTTATTGTATTTGACATTGTTTCACATGTCAAATATGTCTATTTATAGGTGGCTGATACACTGTCTGTAATTCTTCTGTTATACTGACATATAGACATGGCATGGATCCAGGTTTTTACCCCCATGGAACAGAATAACAACTCTTATTGGCTGAAGAAGATCCTTTAGGGAATTAGACTGATAATCTTCAAACAATGGTCAAATCTGCAACTATGCTATAGTTCACCACTAAATTATGTTTTCTGCTGTAAGAGAAAATGTTGAGTAAACCTTTCATTTAGGATAACTTTATATCAAACAAATCTAATAACATTGAATTGTAAATACTGGTCCTTGTGGAAAACTCATACATTTGCTTTCCCTAACCAATTGGGTAAATTCTCAAAACATGTCTAGTGTTCACATTGTCCTGGTCCGCCAATGAAAATGGTCTAATTTACAGTAAGTGGCTGATCTGGATAGCTGGGGCTGTATCATCATCATCATCATCATCTCTAAATTGTCAAGATCTGTCTGCCAGAGCCGACAGATCTTGTCTAGGGTCATAGTTTTGAAGCCCCTGGGCCAATAAACCCTAATAATCCTCAGATGTATATTCCAGGTTTGGAATTAGACACCTAATCTGCCTACGCCATTTCATAAGTAGCCTGATCTTGGTATAGACATCCTCTGTTTGGGCTCGACTTGGGGTGTTTACTCCGTAAACCCATTAATACGATAAGTGTGATTGCGACTACCATTTGTCAGCTAAGAAGGACCCTTAATCTAAAGCTTGATGCGTAGCCTACGTTTCCTGAGACAGCAAGAGAGCAATATGAACTGGCATCAATCCATCCACTGCCACCTCACTCCTCCAGTCCACAATTATCTCATAATCTAGTTAACTATTGTCTGTTGTTTTATTAGATCCTCTATTTACTCTACAAAATGGTCTATTTAATTGAAATAAAACAGGAAATCTCTGAATTATCTGTGACACAGAAAAAACTGTCTGTGGTCAGTTCTACAATGCCGGCGGTTTGTTTTTTATCAAGCAACCAAATAAAAAAATATTGTATTGAATAAAACCAACCATATTCTTTACCCTATCTTATCTTTTGTCTTTGGTCACAGGAGGATTGATAGAAGATTACCAGTCTAAATCTCCAATCTTATCTTCTTCAGCTGATAAGCTTTTTTTATTCTGTTTCCTGGCTGTAAAAACCTGGATGTAGGCCACGCCATGTCAAATAGCTATAACAGACTGATTACATGGATTAGCCACCTTTAATCACAGATTATTCCACGCCCGGGGCCTCATTTATCAAAGGTGCGTACGCACAAAAAAGAGAACCTTGCGTGCACCAGTTTTCCTCCAAAGGTTGATATTTATCAAATTTGAAATGGATGGGAAAGTGTAAACTCCACGCACACCTCAAACCACGCATATGCACAATTTCTAGTAGTTGAAGAATTGTATTGCAAGCAAACATTGTTTTTTTGGGGAAATGGAGGTGTTTGTTGACACGCACAGATGGTAATAAAAAAAACAATGATAACAAGATGCATTTTCCGTTGGCAAGGAGATCCCATAACTGGGCTTCTAGGCCGAGGCTAATACGTTTATTTCACTATATAAATCATAATCATATTGCAGAATATGTCTCTTCTTTTCTAACATAATTGTTTTATTCCTGCTAATGCACAACAAACATGACCATTTATCCATCCCTCATTCAAGCATATTTGACAATAGGTAGGCTACAGTACTGCTGTGCGATAGGAGTGCGACATCATAGCCTATTTAATCTCAGAGCCTGTATACCAAGGCAGGAGATAGATGATTTCTATCGATAAACAAAATATTGAACAACAGATTGTGTCTTGCATAGAAGTGTGGGCTGTAGCATTTAATTGCAGAATGCAGTGTTTGGCACATGCATGTTTAGTTTGAAAAGTCACTGTAAAAGATCTAAACATTCTCCCCACGCCTCTAAACAGAAATGAGATCCAATTTGCCATTACACTCTCTTTTAGAAACTGTCATCATGACCAAGCTCCAACATTTCCAAATCATCTAGCAAATGAAGGATTTTTTGTTACCATAAAAGGTGAATACAAGTTTTACAGGCAGGGTTGCAATTCCCTTTCACGTGCGCAGAAATATAGTAACACTTAGTGTTTAAATAAACTCAGCAAAAAAATAGACGTCCTCTCACTGTCAACTGCATTTATTTTCAGCAAACTTAACATGTGTAAATATTTGCAGGAACATAACAAGATTCAACAACTGAGACATAGACTGAACAAGCTGAACAAAGGGGGGGGGTCAAAATCAAAAGTAGTCAGTATCTGGTGTGGCCACCAGCTGCATTAATTACTGCTATTATTCTCCTCCTCGTGGACTGCATCAGATTTGCCAGTTCATGCTGTGAGATGTTACCCCACTCTTCCACCAAGGCACTTGCAAGTTCCCGGACATTCCTGGGGGGAATGGCCCTAGCCCTCACCCTCCGATCCAACAGGTCCCAGGCGTGCTCAATGGGATTGAGATTCGGGCTCTTCGCTGGCCATGGCAGAATACTGACATTCCTGTCTGAAACCACGCACAGAACGAGCAGTATGGCTGGTGGCAATGTCATGCTGGAGGGTAATGTCAGGAAGAGCCTGCAGGAAGGGTACCACATGTGGGAGGAGGATGTCTTCCCTGTAACGCACAGCTTTGAGATTGCCTGCAATGACAAAAGCTCAGTCCGATGATGCTGTGACACACTGCCCCAAACCATGACGGACCCTTCACCTCCAAATCGATCCCGCTCTAGGGTACAGGCCTCGGTGTAATGCTCATTCTTTCGATGATAAACCTTGAATCCAACCATCACCCCCGGTGAGACAAAACCGCGACTCGCCAGTGAAGAGCACTTTTTGCTAGGCCTGTCTGGTCCAGCGACAGTGGGTTTGTACCCATAGGTGATGTTGTTGCCAGTGATGTCTGGTGAGGACCTGCCTTACAACAGGCCTACAAGCCCTCAGTCAAGCCTCTCTCAGCCTATTGCGGACAGTCTGAGCACTGATGGAGGGATTGTGCATTCCTGGTGTAACTTGGGCAGTTGTTGTTGCCATCCTGTACCTGTCCCGAAGGTGTGATGTTCGGATGTACCGATCCTGTGCAGATGTTTTTTACAGGTGCCACTGCGAGGACGATCCTATCTCCCTTTAGTGCTGTCTTAGGCGTCTCACAGTACGGACATTGCAATGTATTGCCCTGGCCACATCTGCAGTCCTCATGCATCCTTACAGCATGCCTAAGGCACGTTCACGCAGATGAGCAGGGACCTTGTGTCACGTTCGTTATAATGAGTGGACCAAAGCGCAGCGTGAGTAGAGTTCCACATATTTATTGAGGTGAAACTTCAGACAACAAATTCATAAACAAACGTGCAGTACGTAGCGCACATAGGCACTAAACAAAAACAATATCCCACAACGCAGGTGGGAAAAGGACCAAACTAAGTATGATCCCCAATTAGAGGCAACGATCATCAGCTGAGGGCTCTCTATGGTCAGGGCGTGACACGTTGGGCATCTTTCTTTTGGTGTTTTTCAGTCAGTGGAAAGGTTTCATAACTGTGACCTTAATTGCCTACCGTCTGTAGTGTGTTAACGACTGTTCCACAGGTGCATGTTCATTAATGGTTTTTGTTTCATTGAACAAGCATGGTAAACAGTGTTTAAACCCTTTACAATGAAGATCTGTGAAGTTATTTGGATTTTTACGAATTATCTTTGAAAGACAGGGTCCTGAAAAAGGGACGTTTTTTGTTTTTGCTGAGTTTATGATTATATCCACTATTGTGATATTTGACAAATACGATATATCTTGATTTGCAAGAGAGCCAGTTTCATCATAGAGCTTGATGATATTTGCTACTGTACTTGAAGAAACTTTTAAATTTTCCAGATTGACTGACCTTCATGTCTTAAAGTAACGATGACCTGTCATTTCTCTTTGCTTATTTGAGCTGTTCTTGCCATACTATAGGCTTGGTGTTTTACCAAATAGGGCTATGTTCTGTATACCACCCCTACCTTGTCACAACACAACTGATTGGCTGAAACGCATTAAGGATAGAAATTTAACAAATTCACTTTTAACAGGGCACACCTGTTCATTGAAATGTATTTCTTTTTTAGCAAAAGCAGCAGCTGCTCTTCCTGGGTCCACACAAAACACAATACAGAATTACATAATACAGAACATCAATAGACAACAGCTCAAGGACATAACTAAATGTAAAAAAATTAAAGGCACACGTAGCCTACATATCAGTGCATACACACAAACTATCTATGTCAAATTCCAGGTGACTACCTCATGAAGCTGTTTGAAAGAATGCCAAGTGTGCAAAGGGTGGCTACTTGGAAGAATTGTCACGTTCAGAACCTTAGTTCCTTTATTATGTCTTTGTGTTAGTTTGGTCAGGGCGTGAGTTGGGGTGGGTAGTCTATGTTCTTTTTTCTATGTTGTATTTCTGTGTTTGGCCTGGTATGATTCTTAATCAGAGGCAGCTGTCGATCGTTGTCTCTGATTGAGAATCATACTTAGGTAGCCTGTTTTCTCCATGTTGGTTGTGGGTGATTATTGTCTGTGTTTCCTCCATACGGGACTGTGTCGGTTTCCATTTATTCTCTTATTCTTTTGTTTTCTGTCTTCAGTTATATTTCATTAAAATTATATTATGGACACTTATCACACTGCGCATTGGTCCGATCCTTCCTACTCCTTCTCAGAAGAGGAGGACGAAAACCGTTACAAGAATCTCAAATATAAAATATTTAGATTTGTTTAAAACATTTTTGGTGACTACATGATTCCATGTGTCATTTCAAAGCTTTGATGTCTTCACTATTATTCTACAATGGAGAAAATAGTCAAACTACAATAAAAACCCTTGTATGAGTAGGTATGTCCAAACCTTTGACTGGTACTGTATGTAAATAAGCTATTTCAGTTTATTTGATAAAAATTGGTCGTTATGGGGTATTGTGTTTAGATTGATGAGAGAAAACACAATATAATACATTTTAAAATAAGGGTATTACGTAACAAAATGTGGAAAAGGTCAAGAGGTTTGAATACTTTTCGAAGGCACTGTATGAATGAATGAATGAAATTGTATTTTCGTGTCAAATCGCCAATTGGCAATCCAACCCTTATGGGATAAATTGACACAAACATTACAATAATTCACTATGGTAATTAAATGATACATCTTCTTCTGGTGTTCTCTGCATTGTGCACCTCATAAAAAAGAGTAAAAATCAATACATAATAGTAAATTACATCCCTAAGCAGTAAAATAATATACATAAATACCATAAACAGTTAAATACAGAAAAAGGGAATAAAAGAAACAAAAGCATATTGTGTGTGTACTACCTGCCTCCACACTTCCAGCCAGAAGTCTCTCCCTACAGCAGATAAATATATAGGCCTACATTTAAACTCAGCACTACTTTTGACACTTTGCCATTCTCAAAACCAAACAATACCTAGACACAAGCTTGGTCACCCCATGGCATGGTGGTGAGAGCCCGGGGGGCAGCTAGTCTACTGGACGTTTTCTATTGTTTAATCCAACGTGAGCGTTCAGACGAAAATGATTAGATGTAATACCAAGTGGAGCATGAAGGTAGTGTGTCCCAAATGGCACCCTATCCCCTATATAGTGCACTACCTTTGACCAGGGCCCATAGGGTCCATATAGTGTACTATATAGGGCAGGGGACCCAAATAAAATGTAACTGTGGGTTTATTTTTTCCTTGAGCGGATAGTCGGGGTCGAGAACATATTTATGAATAATTTGTACACTGCAAATTGACCGCAAGAATCCCAAACAGATATAGTATTTGACAAAGAAATCTATAATTTCAAACCTTTATTACATTGGGATACGATCACATATGTCACTATTTATGAGTGGGAATACTTGGGAACAGATTTCCTAAATTAAAATCACTGAGCTAATTTCCTGGTTATTGTAGTCTTTTATTTCCAAGAGCAAACATGATAAATAATAAAGCCTATTGGGGTTCCCTGATACAGGGAATAGAGTGCCATTTGGGACACAGACATGTTTTTTATTTATTATGACAGAGACATGATCCTGCGTGGTAGTTGTAACTGAATCATCGCCAGCAGCAAGCTGCCAGTCTCTCATCTCTGCTGTAACAAAGCACATTAGGAAAACAGTTAGTTTTTTTCGAGCCCTGTTCATTATGTGGACGTAATGATTTAATGTGTGTGTGTGGTGATGGCCAGTTATGATTTGGGGTGGGGCAGCCACAGGGAGGTTTCATTGGTGTGAGGACAAAAACACAGCAAGACTGGACACAAAGATGCCAGCCATGCCCCCTGAGTGGCCAGCAGTCTAAGGCACTGCATCGCAGTGCTTGAGGTGTCACTGGAAGTGATATGTTTTTATTTTTTAAATACATTTGCAATTTCTAACAACCTATTTTTGCTTTGCATTATGGGGTATTGTGTGTAGATTGATGAGGGAAATAAACTATTTAATCCGTTTTAGAATAAGGCTGTAACGTAACAAAATGTGAAAAAAGTCAAGGAGTCTGAATCATTTAAGAATGCACAATACATGTTAGTCAATCATTTCACCCACACCGCTCCCACGCGTGAACGAGCGTCTGCATAGCTAAGCGCTAAAATAGAACGAGTTGCAAGTCCTGCCTCTCCCATCTACTCATTGGTTTTCAGGAGCATACAACCCCACGTGGGTATTTCAAAGATGAACAAGGAAATATTTATCTTAGATAACTAACTAAAAACTCAGAGAGCATAATTTTGAGGTCATATGCATTTAACATTTTAATTACTCTGCCATTTTCAAAGTCATGTCCCCCTTCCTTGACTTTCCCTAAATAAGTCTATTCAACAGAGTTTGTGTTATAAGAAGTTTAGGACAAGTAATCCCCCCTTCCTTCACCCTTTGGCTGCCATATGACAATGGCCCATTGAAACTACACCTAAACTATATCAAAACCAATCTCACACATAGGCCTATAATAATAGATTGCCGAAAGATGAAATTGACAACTGACTGGTGGATATCTTTGTGTTTAATAGTCACATGTACAGGGTTGCTGGTGTGGTTGCTGGGTACAGTGAAAATCATAGGCTCCGCGCTCCAACATGCATGACTTAGTGAAATAAAATCATGACAATTGTAATAAAAACAACAATATAAAAATAGCACTATATACACATCATAACAACTGTAGCAGTGATGAATAAATGTCCATTGTGGTGGAGACAGAGTAAAGACTGTTGAGGAGGTGGGGCTGATTGACCATAGCGGGAGCAGCATGACCATTGAGGGTGTCTGGGGACCACGTTAAATAAAAACAATACAAATTACAATTGAAAAAATTATAATATACAATAATATTAAACAACTGCAACAGTGATGAATGTTGTTGGGGTGGGGGCAGAGTAAAATCCAGATGAGGAGGTGAGGGAGTAGCAGAGGGGAATGTCCATAAGGGGAGTAGCAGGGGAGAGGGGAGCAGGTATCTGACTAGTTGTGGCTATTCAGCAGCCTGATGGTCTGAGGGTAGAAACTATTGCCCAGTCTTCCAGTTTTTGCCATGATGCTCCTATACTGCCCGCGTCTGAGTGATTGAAGCAGGGAGAACAGGTCATGGCTTGGGTGGCTGGGATCCCTGATGATCTTCTTTGATTTCCTGCAACACCTGGTGTCTTCCAGGGCAGGCAGAGTGCAGCCAATGCGTTCGGGCGCACGTGTCACCCTCTGAAGTGCCTTGCGGTCCGCAGTGTAGGAGTTGCAATACCAGGCTGTGTTGCAGCCCAACAGTATGCTCTCGATGCTGCTCCTGTATAACAAAGAGGGCCTTGTGGACAGGACAAATTTCTTCAGCATCCTGAGGTTGAAGAGTCGCTGCCGTGCCTTCTTCACCACGGTGTCTGTGTGGTTAGACCATTTCAGCTTCTCTGTGGTCTGTAGGCTAGTATTTCGAAGTTATTGACAGTCTTCACGGCGGCTCCGTTGATGAGGATGGGGCGTGTCCAGCCCGGTTTCTCCTGAAGTCCACAATCAGCTCCTTTGTTTTGCTAACGTTAAGGGAGAGGTTGTTTACCTGGCACCACACCTTCAGACCACCTACCTCCTCCCTGTAGGCTGTCTTGATGTTGTTGGTAATCAGACCTACTACTGTTGTGTCGTCAGCGAACTTGATGATGGTGTTGGAACAGTGTGAGGGTACACAGTCGTGGGTATACAGGGAATACTGGAGGTGACTGAGGACACACCCTTGTGGGGCCCCCATGCTAAGAATCAGGGTCAAGGAGGTAATATTGCCTACCTTCACCACCTGGGGGCAACCCGTCAGGAGTTGCTAGTGCGACAAGAACATCCCTGCCGGCCAAACCCTCCCCTAACCTAGACGATGCTGGGCCAATTGTATGCCGCCCCATAGGTCTCCCGGTCGCGGCCAGCTGCGACAGAGCCTGGACTCGAACTAGGATCTCTAATGGCAAAGCTAGACTTTGACCACTGCGCCACTCAGGAGATGCATTGCTTTTGTCCATGTGGGTAAGGGCAGTGCAAAGGCGATTGCGTCATCCGAAAATTGGAGAGGGTTGAGTGTGTTGGGGAGGGAGGAGGTGACATGGTCTTTGACTAGCCTTTCTAAGCACTTCATGATGATGGAAGTGAGTGCTACTGGTCGATAGTCATTCAGTTCAGTTACTTTCCCTTTCTTGGGCATGGGATGATAGTGGACATCTTGAAGCAGGTGGGTATAGCGGCCTGAGCTAGGGAGAGATTGAAAATGTCCAAGAATACAACAGCCAGCTGGTCTGCACATGCTCTGAGGGCACTGCTAGAGATGACATCTGGGCCGGCAGCCTTGCAAGGGTCGACACTTTGATTTACATACGTCCTCAGTGGAGACTGTGGAAACCAATTTGTAAGTCGCTCTGGATAAGAGCGTCTGCTAAATGACTTAAATGTAAATGTAAGTTCACATTGTCATCATCGGGGGCTCTCCTCGTCAGCTCAGGGTCATTGTGCTCGGATCTTGAGAAAAAGGTGTTTAGAGCATCCGGTAATGTGGCGTTGGTGACCACGATGTGGCTTTCTTTTTGCAATCCGTGATCGTTAGGAGCTCCTCCACATACGTCTTGTGTCCGACCCGCTGAATTGCTCCTCCACTTTGTCACTATACTTGTGCTTCGCTATCTTGATCGATCTGCATAGGTCGTGTTCATACTATTTAACCAAACTATTGTCCCGGTCACCTTGCCCTGTTCATAAGCAGCATTACTCTCTTTCAGTTTTCCTACAAGGCTGCTACCAATCCATGGATTTTGATTCAGGAATGTCATCTATGCATTTCTTTTAATGAATCTGGTCTGCGTATTCATTGAAGTTATCTCCAGAGGCAACCAGGAACATATTCCAGTTCAGTTGGAGCGAGAATTCAGATTGGTAGGAACAAAGCTGTACAGACCTGTACAGGTCCCACGAAATGAGCTCTAACTTCCTTCATACTGGACGCAGAGACATACAAATGGAATCGACGAGTTCATCTGACTCTGGGGAAGTAGATTTTCCAAAATACACAAGTATCCCTTTAATTAAGGCATGAGCTCTATTTCATAGAATATTACAGCCACTATTCCATGAGTTCTACATGTGAAGACTTGTAGCAGCACAGCCATATAGACTTTGTATCTTGCCTATGCTGCTCTGTACCATCACTCATTCATATATCCTTATGTACATATTCTTTATCCCCTTACACTGTGTGTAAGACAGTAGTTTAGTAATTGTTAGTTAGATTACTTGTTGGTTATTACTGCATTGTCGGAACTAGAAGCACAAGCATTTCGCTACACTTGCATTAACATCTGCTAACCATGTGTATGTGACAAATAACATTTAATTTGATTTGACTACTAAACACTAGTAACAGAACACAACTTGAAATAAGATATTACGTTCTTTTGAAATACAATTCCTTAGTTTTTTTGTTTCTGAAGACCTGCCTAAATGAAATAATAATGGATTTCTTTGTGATGGTGTAGGCTATAACACTTGAAATGTAGTGTTTTGTGTTTTTAAGTGATTTTAATTTTGGACATCTGTTCCAAAGCGTTCCCACGCATATGTGATCATATCCAAAATGTAAGCAAGGTTTGAAATTATGTTTAAGTAAAATATCATATCTGTTAGTGTTTCTTTTGGGAAATTTGCAGTCTACAAATTATTTTGAATTATGTTCCGGCCCCTTGACCATCCGCTCAAGAAGAAAGAACAAATAAAATAGAAAATAAATAAATAAAATCAATCTGCGGTTAAATTTGATTTATTTATCCGTTATTTTACCAGGTAAGTTGACTGAGAACACATTCTCATTTGCAGCAACGACCTGAGGAATAGTTACAGGGGGATGAATGAGCCAATTGTAAACTGGGGATTATTAGGTAACCATAATGGTTTGAGGGTCAGATTGGGAATTTAGCCAGGACACCAGGGTTAACACCCCTACTCTTACGATAAGTGCCATGGGATATTTTAATGACCTCAGAGAGTCAGGACACCCGTTTAACATCCCATCCGAAAGACGGCACCCTACACAGGGCAGTGCCCTGGGATATTTTTTTTTAGACCAGAGGAAAGAGTGCCTCCTACTGGCCCTCCAACACCACTTCCAGCAGTATCTGGTCTCCCATCCAGGAACTGACCAGGACGAACACTGCTTAGCTTCAGAAGCAAGCCAGCAGTGGTATGCTGCTGATCCCTGACCTAATGAGTATTTCAATGGGGGCACCGGAGTACCGACATTTTGACTTTGCTAGGGCACGCACCATTTTCTACAAGGGAGAAAAGGATAAAATAGAAGGCAACGGAGGGAGGGGAGGGAGATGAGGAAGTAAGATAGCGAGCACATTAAATGTTGACAATGTTTTATGTGGCACTTTTCACAATAGTTTGTTTGCTGAAGTTCAAACCAGTTTGATTATTTGTTACATTGTGGTTAAAATTATGAACAATCATATTCATAATTAATTAATCAGATGCGTGTCGCGATCCTGTCATTTTTCCAATGCACCTAAAACGTTTGCAATTCATTAACACTGTCGAGTACAAGCATATTGAGGCTAATGACATAGGTTAAAGAAAACGTTTTCACATACTGGGTACCCACATACCCTCTTGAACTGACCCATATTTTCCAGCATTCTAGAACACTGAGTGGACTCCTGTATTTATTGGCCATTTGTTTAATTAGAACGCAGGTGAAATCTGTTCAAACGCAGATTCTTGAAAATTACGACTTTTTAATTATTTAACTAGGCAAGTCAGTTAAGAACAAATTCTTACTTACAATGACAGCCTAGGAACAGTGGGTTACGTGCCTTGTTCAGGGGCAGAACAACAGAATTTTACCTTGTCAGCTCAGGCAACCTTTCGGTCACTGGCCCAACACTCTAACCACTATGCTACCTGCCGGATAAGGTTAGCAAGAAACGTGTCATGTGTGTAGACACAGTGCACAACGTAAGTGGAAAACAAACTGAGCTGCAACACAGATGGCCAAAAGTCTGGGGTGTATCGATCGACAAAATATTGATCCAACATAAACAGAAAACAATGTTGCTGGTGTTCACACTAGTGATGAGTATGTTGTGTATCTATGCACTCTCTTACAAACCTTTCTGTAATGTATTGAACAGCTACATTCTCTTTAAATCAACTTGTAATCATGGTTGAGAAGACTTGTGGGAAATGTTTATACATTGTTTTCATATGGAGTTCACACATCAAACGTTCCCTTCTAATTTTCTACAACTAGCCTACCATCCCTACTTGAATCTTGTCATTGTCTGGTCAACTCAGGACAGAACTTTCCTAGACACTGCAGTGAATTTGTTCTGACCTGAGTTTACCAGTCAATCAAGGCCAAGCATTTCAATGGAGAAAAGAGGAATCGGCTAGCGGGCCTTGAGTTTGACAAGTGCTCTAGCCTAATTAGAACGTAGAATGTATGCACACATGACTGTAAGTCGCTTTGGATAAAAGCGTCTGCTAAATGGCATATATTATTATTATTATATTTAATAAAATATAATAAACTAGAAATAATATAAGATACAATCTCTCAGTTTATGTCGAAACAAATCATTAAAATCATGTTCTAAAAACAGTATTGTTTATGACACAAATGTGCTAGCTGTCACACCCAAGCTTCCCCAGTGTGCTAGCCATTACCCCCAAGCTTTTGCACAGGGGCATCTCTGTAATCTCTCATCACTCAATTGAACGATTAAAAAAGCAGCTCAGGAGTGATTAAGACATCGTAATCGATTAAGACTTGGCAGCAGCCGCATCTACCAACGGGTCAATAAAGGCTTGTTAACTCCTTCACAGGGAGAAGCGTGACAACTTGGAATCGGTCTTCAGTCCGTCACCAATATCAGACAGATTATGGAAGCTCTAATTAAAAAATTATCCTGCCACTGTTGTGTTGTTGGTATTGATTTATTCACCCAAATGTCTCGCCACTCCACCCCAGGCGTAGTGTAGCATAGCATATGGACGCTTGGCAGGAGACAGAGTCTATGTCCCAAATTGCACCCTATATACCCAATAGGTCCTGGTCAAAGTAGTGCACTATGTAGAGAATAGGGTGCCATTCAGGATGTAAACACAGATGCACAGGTGACAAACACCAACTGAAACGGTCTGCCCCAAGAACATGATGTGCAAAAAAACAGTGCAGTAGCCCTTTGTCGAGCACATGTACTGCAGTGTGAGGACATCAAACATATGGCCTGTTATTAAACCTCTTAATCCCCCAATACATAAATATTTATCACGAGGGCCATAAACAATAACTAGTAATGCTGCATACATATTAGTGGGGCGGCAGGTAGCCTAGTGGTTATAGTGTTGGGCCATTAACAGAAAGGTTGCTGGATCGAATCCCCGAGCTGATGAGGTTTTAAAAATCTGTTGTTCTGCTCCTGAACAAGGCAGTTCACCCACTGTTCCCCGGTAGGCCGTCATTGTAATGAAGAATTTGTTCTTAACTGACTTGCCTAGTTAAATTAAAAATAAAGATAGGTTCAAATCTCACCTTTCTGGTAAAAAAATAGTCACGTTTGAGGACACAAGTACACAGTACACATGAAATATTTACAAAATAAAGAAAACATTTATAAAAAGTAACATTTATAAAAAGTAACACAATAACGAGAGGTGGTACCTGTACCGAGTCAATGCGCAGGGATCTTCCAATGCGCGGGAAATAGTTTGGTGGTCATTTGATTCAGCAGTTTTGTGGCTTGAGGGTAGAAGCTGTTAAGCAGACTTTTAGTCCTAGACTTGGCACTCCGGCACCGCTTGCTGTGCGGTAGCAGAGAAAACAGTCTATGACTTGGATGACTGGGGTCTTGGACAATTGTTTGGGCTTCCCTCTGAAACCTCCTAGTACGTAGGTCCTGGATGGCAGGAAGCTTGGCCCGGTGATGTACTGGGCAGTACGCACTACCCTCTGTAGCACCTTACGGTCATATGCCGTAAGCAGTTACCATACTAGGCGGTGATGCAACCGGTCAGGATGCTCTCGATGGTGCAGCTGTAGAACTTTGAGGATCTGGGGACCCATGCCAAAACTTTTCAGTCTCCTGAGGGGGAAACAGTGTTGTCGTGCCCTCTTTCACAACTGTCTTGGTGTGTTTGGACAATGATAGTTTGTTGGTGGAGTGGACACTAAGGAACTTTAAACTCTAGACCCGCTCCACTACAGCCCCGTCAATGTTAATGGGGGCCTGTTCGGTCCACCTTTTCCTTTAGTCCATGATCAGCTCCATTGTCTTGCTCACATTGAGGGAGAGGTTGTTGTCCTGGCACCACACTGCCAAGTCTCTGACCTCCTCCCTAAAGGCTGTCCCATCGTTGTCGCTGATCAGGCCTACCACTGTTGTGTTGTCAGTAATGTCGTCAGCAAACTTAATGATGGTGTTGGAGTCATGTTTGGCCATGCATTCGTGGGTGAACAGGGAGTACAGGAGGGGACTAAGCACACACCCCTGAGGGATCAGCGTGGCAGAAGTGTTGTTGCCTACACTTTCTTCATGGGGGCGACCCATCAGGAAGTCCAGGATCCAGTGGCAGAGGGAGGTGTTTAGTCCCAGGGTCCTTAGCTTAGTGATGAGCTTTGAAGGCACGATGGTGTTGAATGCTGAGCTGTAGTCAATGAACAGCCTTCTCACATAGGTGTTCCTTTTGTCCAGGTGGGAAAGGGCAGTGTGGAGTGCGATTGAGATTGCGCCATGTGTGGATCTGATGGGGCAATATGCGAATTGGAGTGGGTCTAGGGTATCCAGGAGGATGCTTTTGATGTGAGCCAAGACCAGCCTTTCAAAGCACTTCATGGCTACCAACGTGAGTGCTACGGGGCGGTAATCATTTAGGCAGGTTAACTTCGCCTCCTTGTGCACAGGGACTATGGTGGTCTGCTTGAAACATATTGTTATTACAGACTCGGTCAGGGAGAGGTTGAAAATGTCAGTGAAGACTAGAGGTCGACCGATTATGAATTTCCAACGCCGATACCGATTATTGGAGGACAAAAAAGGTAGCTACCGATTAATCGGCCGATTTTTAAAATGTATTTGTAATAATGACAATTACAAAATACTGAATGAACACTTATTTTAACTTAATATAATACATCAATAAAATCAATTTAACCTCAAATAAATAATGAAACATTTTCAATTTGGTCTAAATAATGCAAAAACAAAGTGTTGGAGGAGAAAATAAAAGTGCAATATGTGCCATGTAAGAAAGCTAATGTTTAAGTTCCTTGCTCAGAACATGAGAACACATGAAAGCTGGTGGTTCCTTTTAACATGAGTCTTCAATATTCAATATTCTTCAATATTAAGTTTTAGGTTGTAGTTATTATAGGAATTATAGGACTATTTCTCCCTATACCATTTTTATTTCATATACCTTTGGATGGTCTTATAGGCACTTTAGTATTGCCAGTGTAACAGTATAGCTTCTGTACCTCTCCTCGCTCCTACCTGGGCTCGAACCAGGAACACAACGACAACAGCCACCCTCGAAGTAGCGTTACCCATGCAGAGCAAGGGGAACAACTATTCTAAGTCTCAGAGCGAGTAACGTTTGAAACGCTATTAGCGCGCACCCCGCTAACTACCTTGCCATTTCACATCACATCGTTACACCAGCCTCATCTCGGGAGTTGATAGGCTTGAAGTCATAAACAGCAGCGCTGCTGGCAAAACACACGAAAGTGCTGTTTGAATGAATGCTTATGAGCCTGCTGGTGCCTACCATCGCTCAGTCAGACTGCTCTATCAAATCATAGACTTAATAATAATATAATAACACACAGAAATACGAGCCTTAGGTCATTAATATGGTCAAATCCAGAAACTATCTGTAACGGTCGTCGTCGGTGGAAGAAGGTGAGGACCAAGGTGCAGCATGGTATGTGTCCATATTTATTAAAACGAACACGGAAATAACAAAATAACAAAGAGAAACGACCAAAAACAGTTCTGGCTGGTGCAGACACACAACAGGAAACAATCACCCACGAAACACAATAGAAAACAGGCTAGCTAAATATGGTTCTCAATCAGGGACAGCGATTGACAGCTGCCTCTGATTGAGAACCATACCAGGCCAAACACAGAAATAGCAAATCATAGAAAAACTAACATAGACAACCCACCCAACTCACGCCCTGACCATACCAAAAACATAACAAAAGAAGGTCAGAACGTGACACTATCATCTCGAAAACAAGACATTTATTCTTTCAGCGGAATACGGAACCGTTCCCTATTTTATCTAACGGGTGGCATCCATAAGTCTAAATATTCCTGTTACATTGCACAACCTTCAATGTTATGCCATAATTACGTAAAATTCTGGCAAATTAGTTAGCAATGAGCCAGGCGGCCCAAACTGTTGCATATATCCTGACTGCGTGCAATGAACGCAAGAGAAGTGACACAATTTAATCTGGTTAATATTGCCTGTTAACCTGGATTTCTTTTAGCTAAATATGCAGGTTTTAAAATATATACTTCTGTGTATTGATTTTAAGAATGACATTGGTGTTTGTGGTTAGGTACACATTGGAGCAACGACAGTCCTTTTTCGCGAATGCGCACTGCATCGATTATATGCAACACAGGATACGCTAGATAAACTAGTAATATCATCAACCATGTGTAGTTATAACTAGTGATTATGATTGATTAAGTTTAATGCTAGCTAGCAACTTACCTTGGCTTCTTACTGCATTCGCGTAACAGACAGGCTCCTTGTGAGGCAGGTGGTTAGAGCGTTGGACTAGTTAACTGTAAGGTTGCAAGATTGAATCCCTGAGCTGACAAGGTAAAACTCTGTCGTTCTGCCCCTGAACAAGGCAGTTAACCCACCGTTCCTAGGCCATCATTGAAAATAAGAATGTGTTCTTAACTGACTTGCCTAGTTAAATGTGTAAAAAAAAGAAGAAGAATGTTTTAATAAAAAACGGGCAAAATCGGCTTCTAAAATTACCGATTTCCGATTGTTACTTGAAATCGGCCCCAATTAAATGTCCATTCCGATTAATCGGTCGACCTCTAGTGAAGACACTTGCCAGTTGGTTCGCATGCTTTGAGAACACATCCTGGTCATCCACCTGGTCCCATGGCTTTGTGAATGATGACCTGTTTAAAGGTCTTGCTCACATCGACTACCAAGAGCGTTATCACAGTCGTCCAGAACAGCTGGTGCTCTCATGCATGCTTCAGTGTTGCTTGCCTCGATGCGAGGCATTTAGCTCGTCTGGTAGGCCCGCGTCACTGGGCAGCTCGCAGCTGGGTTTCCCTTTGTAGTCTGTAATGGTTTAAGCCCTGCCACATCTGACAAGCGTCAGAGCCGGTGTAGTAGTATTCAATTTTAATCATGTATTGACGCTTTGCTTGTTTGATGGTTTGTCTGAGGGCATAGCGGGATTTCTTACAAGCTTCTGGATTAGTGTCCCTCTCCTTGAAAGCAGCAGCTCTAGCCTTTAGCTCAATGCAGATGTTACCTGTAATCCATGGCTTCTGGTTGGGATATGTACATACGGTCTCTGTGGGGACGAACGATGTTGTGGATGCACTTATTGATGAAGCCAATGACTGAGGTGGTATACTGCTCAATGCCAATGGATGAATCCAGGAACATATTCCACTCTGTGCTAGCAAAACAGTCCTGTAGCGTAGCATCTGCATCATATGACCACTTCCGTATTGAGCAAGTCACTGGTACTTCCTGCTTTAGTTTTTGTTTGTTAAGCAGGAATCAGAAGGATAGAATTATGGTCAGATTTGCCAAATGGAGGGTGGGGGAGAGCTTTGTATGCATCTGTGTGTGGAGTAAAGGTGGTCTAGAGTTATTTTCCCTCTGGTTGACCATGTGACATGCTGGTAGAAATGAGGTAAAACGGATTTAAGTTTGCCTGCATTAAAGTCCCTGGCCACTAAGAGCGCCGCTTCTGGATGAGCATTTTCTTGTTTGCTTATGGCCTTACAGAGTTGGTTGAGTGTGGTCTTAGTGCCAGCATTGGTTTGTGGTGGTAAATAGACGGCTACGATAATAATATAGATGAGAACTCTATTAGTAGATAATGTGGTCTACAGCTTATCATAAGGTACTCTACCTCAGGCGAGCGATACCTCAAAACTTTTTAAATATTAGATATCGCGCACCAGCTGTTATTGACAGACACACAGCCCCACCCCTCGTCTTACCAGACGTAGATTCTCTGTCCTGCGGGTGCATGGAAAATCCTGCCAGCTCTATATTATCCGTGTTGTCGTTCAGCCACAACTTGGTGAAACATAAGATATTACAGTTTTTAATGTCCCGTTGGTAGTATAATCTTGATTGTAGGTCATCCATTTTAAATTTGCCAATGATTGTACATTAGCCAACAGAATATATGGCAGTGGGGGTTTACTCACTCGCCTAAAAATTCTTAACAGGCAGCCCGACCTCTGCCCCATCTGTCTTTTCTTCACGCAAATGACGGGATTTGAGACCGTTCCCGAGAAAGCAGTATATCGTTCGCGTCGGACTCGTTAAAGTAAGAATATTCTTCCAGTTCGAGGTGAGTAATCGCTGTTCTGATGGTCCAGAATTTATTTTCAGCCATAAGAAACGGTAGTAGCAACTTCACTACATTCCTAAAGAAAATGTACTTTTTACTCCATACATTTCCCCTGACACCCAAAAGTAATTCACACACTTATCAAGAGAACATCCCTGGTTATTCCTACTGCCTCTGATCTGGCGGACTTAATAAACACATGCTTCATTTGTAAATTATGTCTTGGAGTGTTGGAGCATGCCCCTGGCTATCAGTAAATTTAAAAAACAAACAAGAAAATGATGCCGTCTGGTTTGCTTTATAAGGAATTTGAAATTATATTTATAAAGTTACTTTTGATACTTAAATATATTTAAAACCAAATACTTTTTTACTCAAGTAGTATTTTACTGGGTGACTTCCCATTTGGGTGACTTCCCATAACTGGGTGACTTCCCATAGTAATTTTCTATTAAAAAGGTATCTTTACTTTTACTCAAGTATGAAAATTGGGGACTTTTTCCACCACTGCTTGTAACTGTGAAATACAGATGTATATTTAGTGTTAGAGAAAATGTGCATATTTTCTAAAGTTCTCCCTTGATCAAACGTCTGCCCCCATCACTGTGAACTTCTCACAGAGCTTGGCTTACATTACTCGTGAGGAACTCACCTTTCATCTCCTAATAATCTTGTCCATCTATGACAAAGTGTTTTTTGTTTAAAATGATCTAATTATTTTTGATTACTGGCCATAAATCGGTCTCTGAATGTGCTACAGCAACGAAACCACTCTCTCCTGCTGAATTGCGATGTAAGGATTCCAGGCATATGCATTGTTAGTGGCTGTTCGTGACGTAGGGTTTAGTCAGGAGTTGATGGACAGTCGGAAGAGCGAATTAAACGGAGTGACATGCCAGCTTCAAGTGGTGTCAGATTTCACATCCTGCTTTACACAGGCAGATGAGACATACTCCTGTGTCCATGAGAATCAGGACTACCACAATGCAATCCATTTCGATCTATGGTATCCACATACTGATTTATAAGTGAAAATGTCAGTCGGAACCGGTACTAGAACCAAGTAGGTCCCCATAACAGGGGACTTTACATCTAAGAGGTTGTACAGTACAATGCCATCACACATGCGTGCACACACACTGTCAACCATAGATTGATATTGGCATGATGTTTCAGTCTTAATTTTGCATCATCATACAGTTCAATAATTACAGCATATTTCTGAACACAGAAGAGGGACAGATATTGGTTACAATGCAACGTTCATCTGTCACATTGGTTACTGAACCCACACTTCAAACCCACAGCAACATATGAAGATAGAAAAGAACATATTGTACTAAGCACAGAACAAAAGATGTCATTACATAACTTATACCTGTGAGTTCAACAAAGTTTGGTAACAGAATGATGTCACAAACCGTCATTCTGTTAGAAAACTTAGCATCACTGTTCTTCAAGCAAATGTATTTAGTCTCTCCTTATTCATAGGCTGCTTTTAAGGAATAAACAATTGTTTGTGTCTGTGGAGCACCAGCTAGAGGACAACCAGACCAAGCACACCTAGTACAAGGTGCTGTGTCCCTCCCTGTCAGGTTGAGGCTTTGAAGCTCACCTGGTCCAGGGTGGGGTCCCGTGGGTGCTGGATCTCAGCTGCTACCACAGCAGCAGGAGAGGAAGAGTAGGGGTTGTGGAAGGCACAACCTCTACACTGTAGCAGCCTTGTCACAGAGCACTCCACTGGGTCCCAGATAGAATTGTAGGCTGTACGTGTGTGTGTGTGTGTGTGTGTGTGTCTGTGCTTCAGAGAGTGAAGGAGAAAATGAAAATAAAGGACAAAACAACTAAATGTAAAGTAACCCACAGAAAAGCCTGTAGGGAGACAGCATCAAAGGCCTCAGCCGCCAGCCACACATTAACTCACTCGTCAGCACAGAAAGTCGTACACCTTAATCCTGGGGGAAAGTGAATACGTATAAACGCTCTTTGGCTAGTGACACTGATTGCTGTTTTATAACGACAGATAGTTTAAATGGATCATTACTTTGAAGGGACTGTAAATACATATACCAACGGAACTATAGAATGCTGTTGGGGAAGTGTGTACTGTATGTATGGATGAAAGGTGCTTGGATCAGAGAAATAGAATGATTCATTCTTATTCTTTGGCTTGGATAGCACCACTGTCAAAGGGAAAAGTGACTAGGGGATTCTAGCAGGCACCATGGCTTCTTTTGTCCTGAATAATCTATTGAGTCAGTGATTTGGGTGGATCCAGGTTAGAGCCTTTCAGAGTTGGGACATCGTTCAGACAGGTTGGTTTCTCTCACTTCAAAGAGAGGGGAGCTCCCCAGCATAGACTTATGGCATCAATGAAGCAGGGGTTTTGTAACTATGGAAACATCTTGCTGACTGCAATGTTTAGCTCCTATAACAGTGCTTCCCTCTCTTTATGGTCATCCCCAGAGGTACTAAAACAAGCCCGAACAAGGAAAGTCTGTAATAGCAGGTTCTTCGTATGTGGCTGTATTATTCCACAGTGAAATCACAAATGAACTAATTCCTGTAGGTTAGGCAACAACGTAAAGATTAAAGATAAAGTCAGATGTATTATTTATTTAATGTCTACCTGTAGTGTTGTTGTCCCTGTAAGGCTGAAGACAGCTTCTGAGGGCCTGTAGGGCCGCTATGCCCCCATACCACCAGTGGGGTAGGGGGGACATGGAGGCATGGACAGTGTGCCGGTGCCTTTAAGCCTAGCTATCTGCTCCAGATAACACACAGTGCTCTGCAGCTCACTTAAGGTACACGGTCACAAGTTACAACATCCACTTTTGATTTGATTGAGGATCACTGACATAAGGATGTGTGTTTATTTGTGGGAATTAAATGTACCCTCTGCCACAGGCAGTAGCTGCTGCCCACACACAGCACAGTCTAGTCCTCTGGAACAGGGTCTGTGGTTGTTAATCCTCTGAAAGACAAGACTTGAGTTGGCATGATGTGCATCGTATTAGCCTTGTCACATACAAACAATGTGCATCACTACTGTTCAGATACCTAGGCTCCAAACCTGGTCTATGCAGTGGCCCCTAACGCACCTTCCTCCTCCGAGAGGCCCTGTTGCCCCCTCTATCCTGCACCTTGATGCCTAGAGGGGGAGAACAAGCAACAGATGGATGGTTTTGATTTAATTTCCAAATGAGCACTGATAAATTCACTGACAAAAAAAAATGAATACACTGACCAAATTACTCTGATGCGTACAGGCTGTCTAACCTTTCTGTAAAGAGTTCTGACTACCAGGCCCTTCCTTTGCTAGACCAGTGGAGCTACTCTCAGTCTCAGATTCACCTCCAAGACTTCCTGGGACACACACTCTACCCTCGCATTTAGGGTTGACAATGTCCAAGTGCACTGTTGTGGTGGCGGGGGTGCTGCTCGTGACTTCTTCCAGGCCCTCCCAAGAAGGGGTCAACCGTGCCTCTTTCCCCCTGAATCTCTTCACCTCTGTTCTGCATGTTGTCTTCAATCTCCCCCTGCTGCTGTACTGCTGGCAGAAAACACTAGTAACCTCCTGCCCCTTGGCCTTACTGCTGTTGGTCTCTGGCTTGGGAACATCCTCCTGCCCCCTGGCCGTCCTGCTGGTTCCTGACTTGAAAGAGTCCTCTGGCCCCCTGGTCTTGGCCCTAATACTAGTCCCAGGCTTGGTAGAAGCCTGGTCCTTCCATCCTGTGACAGCCTGCTCTCCCTCAGTCTCTTCAGGATCAGCGACACTAGCAGATCTGACTCTGGCTGTCCTGCCCTGGACCTCTAGGCTCTGGTCTTTGGTCTGTGGCTGGACTGGGAGACTGGAGGTGGGTGCAAAGGGCACCCCTGCCTTGGTCCTGCCTCTGCTCCTCTGACTGCACCTGACATGGGTCTGGGCCTGGTTCTTAGCCTGAGTTTTGGAAAGAACAACTCTCCCTTTCCATGGCTGGGTCGGTCTTGCAACAAGGACCTCAGCGCAGTGACCTGTCAATTAAAGCAAATGATGTCAATATGCCACCTGCCTCCTACTGCATGGTGGTGTCTTTTAAATGGCAAAATCTCAAACCAGCTGAAACAAACTTACTTTCCAATTATCAGTAACATGGGACATAAAAAAAAATTACTACAATTAGCCTACTGTGTGGATAATGTATTTGTATTTATAATGTATTTGTTCCAACTCGTAAGGATATATAAAGGCTAATCAGATGCTAAAGGAAGCATCAGTAAATACTCCAATAACCTCACAGTGCTGCATAACAGCCTTACAGACCAATAGACTAACCACTTATTCGGACTTGAGGTCGACCGATTAATCAGAATGGCCGATTAATTGGGGCCGATTTCAAGTTTTCATAACAATCGGAAATCGGTATTTTTGGACAATGATTTAACTAGGCAAGTCAGTTAAGAACACATTCTTATTTTCAATGACGGCCTAGGAACGGTGAGTTAACTGCCTCCTTCAGGGGCAGAACGACAGATTTTCACCTTGTCAGCTCGGGGGACCCTATCTTGCAACCTTAAAGTTAACTAGTCCAACACAATAACGACCGTTGCACTCCACAAGGAGACTGACTGCCTGTTATGCAAATGCAGTAAGCCAAGGTAAGTTGCTAGCTAGCATTAAACTTATCTTATAAAAAACAATCAATCAATCACAACTACATATGGTTGATGATATTTCTAGATATTATCTAGCGTGTCTTGCGTTGCGTATAATCTGACTGAGCATACAAGTATCTAAGTATCTGACTGAGCGGTGGTAGGCAGAAGCAGGCGCTTAAACATTCATTCAAACAGCACTTTCGTGCGTTTTGCCAGCAGCTCTTCGTTGTGCGTCAAGCATTGCGGCGCTGTTTATGACTTCAAGCCTATCAACTCCCGAGATGAGGCTGGTGTAACCGAAGTGAAATGGCTAGCTAGTTAGCGCCCGTTAATAGCGTTTCAAACGTCACTCGCTCTGAGCCTTCGGGTGGTTGTTTCCCTTGCTCTGCATGGGTAACGCTGCTTCGAGGGTGGCTGTTGTCGTTGTGTTCCTGGTTCGAGCCCAGGGAGGAGCGAGGAGAGGGACAGAAGCTATACTGTTACACTGGCAATACTAAAGTGCCTATAAGAACATCCAATAGTCAAAGGTTAATGAAATGCAAATGGTATAGAGGGAAATAGTCCTATAATTCCTATAATAACTACAACCTAAAACTTCTTACCTGGGAATATTGAAGACTCATGTTAAAAGGAGC
This sequence comes from Oncorhynchus gorbuscha, assembly GCF_021184085.1. Lineage (NCBI taxonomy): Eukaryota > Metazoa > Chordata > Actinopteri > Salmoniformes > Salmonidae > Oncorhynchus > Oncorhynchus gorbuscha. The sequence continues at coordinate 36,533,666 of NC_060185.1, forward strand.
CACCAGCTTTCATATTTTCTCATGTTCTGAGCAAGGAACTTAAACGTTAGCTTTCTTACATGGCACATATTGCACTTTTACTTTCTCCTCCAACACTTTGTTTTTGCATTATTTAAACAAATTGAAGGTTTCATTATTTATTTGAGGCTAAATTGATTTTATTGATGTATTATATTAAGTTAAAATAAGTGTTCAATCAGTATTGTTGTAATTGTCATTATTACAAATACATTTTTAAAAACTGGCCGATTAAAATCGGTATCGGCTTTTTGATCCTCCCAATAAATCGGTATCGGCGTTGAAAAATCATAATCGGTCGATCTCTAATTCGGACATCTGCTTACCCTCTCCCATGGTACCCTTGTTGATACTGATATTAATGAGGTGCCCTGCCACTTTCAGCCATGCAATTACATTAACTAACGAAGCTAAGGCACTGTCATATAGTGAGGCCGATGAGCAGAGGGATGAGCTTTAATTGAATGGTTCGGGCGTCCACATTGGACTCCTCCGTCAACCAATCACAGGTTAGGGATTGTTAGGGAGATTTGTGTTCTAACAAGACAACGTCCTGTCAAGCTAATGGGGCTTAATTTGTCAGACTTCACTGTTCCTGCCTCCCTCCATCTACAATTCAGCTTCTTTAACCAATGGTATGATTGATCATTGTCGGGGTATGCCCAAACCACGATCGCAACTAATCCTTCAAACACAGTAAATGGCTTTTACTCTTCACAACATCATTAAACCATTTTCCCCATGAAGGGGAATGGTTAGGGTGTACGTGAGCACATATGCCATTTGCTTAACTGTTCGTACATACAGAACATTAGGCATATACGGGAAGCAATGGACATAAACAGGTCAATGAATATTTATTTACCAAGGTTTAATGAAAGCCATAATATAACATCAAATTCAATAGTAACCCGCTTCTGCAAGCCGGAATGAAGATATAGAGAAACTGACCACCACAAAATATGAACATAAAAACAACTACAGTTTACCGAGACAAAATTTTAAAAAATACAGCATTTATAATTCTTTATCGGCTTTACCGTCTGAAAGATAAAACTCATTTTTGGTACTATTGGGTCAATAACACGGTAACTGGCAAAGTAAAGCCAATACAAGGTGCTTTATTGATGGTTCAAACTACACATCTGCACTCTTCTACATCAACTTGACACCACACAAACAAAAACCTGCTAACATGATTTTATTCATCCATTTTCCATATCAGATGGCCACAATCATTATTTATTGTATATATATACACACATTGTCACCCTGGAGATGAGATGTTCTCAAGATGAATGATGGTATTTCTGAGGTTTCTTGTGTTGCTGGAAAGGCCTTGTGTGTTTCCCCCAAGTCATTGAACACACATCCCCACACCCCACCTCCCCCTAGTTTACATCAGATAATTAATTTATGAAAAGATTGAACAGTAACTGTGTAAAAATGCAAGATGTCTATCTGTGTGAAGTCAGGCATGCTGCATCCCCCACTCCTCTCCTCACTCCAAATAACACCTCATTAAAACACGTAACGGGACAATGCTTCCATCGCGTTTACATGAAAATAAACACATTTTCATGCATTTTAATGATGTGTACGAAAATATAAGACTGCACGTTAACATGGCAATTTGTGAGAAGTTCGTTAGCTCCAGACTGTTTAAACAGATAATGTCGGTCAGATGAGGCAACCCAGTTAAGCTGTCACGCCAGATAATGAGACATGACGATCTGAGAACGAACTGGCTTTACTGAGCGTTTTGGTGTGTCTAGTTATCTATATGTATAACCATAGTTTATGGGTATAACCTGGGCCCGTGTCCATAAAGAGTTTAGTTGGAGTGCTGATCTAGGATCAGATTTAATGTCCATTTAATTTGAATAATTATTATCTAAAATGAATAACTGATTCTAGATCAGCATTCCTACTGAGACCCTTTGTGAATACGGGCCCTGGTGCCTCATCATCTAGTTATAACCTGGTGTCTACTTGTCTATGGTTATAACCTTAGGGACAACAATGAAGTAGCTGGTTAATTTACCTGAGGATGGCTCTGGAGCTTTCTGTTTGGACCTGGACAGTCTGTGTGTCCTGCTGCCTGTCTGCCTGCTCTGGCCTTGGGTCGCCCCCTGGTTCAGCTCCTGTCCTTCTCCCTGACCTTGGTCCTCCTGTCTCTGGGTCTGTTGGGCCTCGTCACCACTCCCTATCCTACTCCCCTGCTGCCTGTCCTGTTCCCATCCCACACTGACACAGTCTCTACTGGCTGAGGGAGCGAAAGCGCCTCCCCTCTTGGTATCAGTGGTAGTGACTGTCTCTGTGTCCTCCCTGGGACCCTGCTCTGGGCCAAACAGGTCCTCAGACAGAGCCTGGGCTGTCCCGGTAGAGAGAGCAAGGCTGGACGCAAGCACAGTTCCCTCCCCTGTCATCATCCCCTGCACTGTCCTGGGGAGAGGCTTGGTGTCCACCACCTCATCTTCGTCATCAAACATCTCAGGTGTGAAGAAGATGCTCTGGTCTTCCTCTTCCTCTAGCAGGGTGGGATCATCAACAACTACAGTGGTCTGTCTGGGCTCACAACTGGCAGGGACCTCCACTGGGGAGAGGACTAGAACCGGACCCTGGTCCTGGTCCGGGCTGGGAGGGGTAGATGCCGGTCCATCCAGTCCCTCACGGGCCATCACTCCTGGGAAGGGGATCCAGGGATCCTGACTCACATTCTCCTGGATCTTCTTCTCATCCTCCACAGAGTCAGGCCGTGGCGGGTCATCCAGATGATCTTGATGCCTGCTTGGGTCCTGGGCCTGGAAGATTGGAGTCTTGAAGTGGGTGGAGCTCACAAGGGTGGAGGTTAAGAGCTGGTGCACAGACTGTGGGGTGGTGAGGGGAGTGGAGATGTTCCGGGGCGGGGACTTGGGATCACTGTTCGGATGAGTGGAGGGGTGTTGCTGTGTCTGCTTCTGGTCACCTGCTCACAGAGAATACACACGTTATGGGAAATCATGGAAAGGAAAGACAACACGTTTGTATGAAGACTGGTACAATGCATTTAGAAATTCAGCTGAGGAGCTGATTGGAGCAGTCATCAGGTGTTGACAGTAAAGATGAGAAAATAACTGGGAAAGTACTTTCAAGATGCCAACATTGGCCTCAAGGATCCTATAAGTTGGGCCCGCTAGCACTGTTAAATGAACCAGAGCAAGGTATTAATAACGGATTAGGGCCTTGGTCAGGGAGGTGACCAAGAACCCGATGGGCACTCTGACAGAGTTCCTCTGTGGAGATGGGAGAGCCTTCTAGAAGGGCAACCATCTCTGCAGCACTCTACCAATCAGGCCTTTATGGATGGTAGAGTGGCCAGTTGGAAGCCATTCTTCAGTAAAAGGCACAACAGCCCGCTTAGAGTTTGCCAAAAGGCACCTAAAAGGACTGTGACCATGAGAAACAAGATTATTTGGTGTGATGAAACCAAGACTGAACTCTTTGGCTTGAATGCCAAGCGTCACGTCTGAAGGAAAGGCACCATCTCCACGGTCGTGGCAGCATCATGTTCTGGGGATGTTTTTCAGCGGCAGGGACTGGGAGACTAGTTAGGATCAAGGGAAAGATGAACGGAGCAAAGTACAGAGAGATCCTTTAAAAAAAAGTGTTTTATTCAAATTAATTTTACCCCCTTTTCTCCCCAATTTCGTGGTATCCAATTGTTTTTTTTAGTAATTACTATCTTGTCTCATCGCTACAACTCCCGTATGGGCTCGGGAGCGACGAAGGTCGAAAGCCATGGGTCCTCCGAAACACAACCCAACCAAGCCGCACTGCTTCTTAACACAGCGCGCATCCAACCCGGAAGCCAGCCGCACCAATGTGTCGGAGGAAACACTGTGCCCCTAGCGATCTGGTCAGCGTGCACTGCACCCAGCCCGCCACAGGAGTCACTAGTGCGCGATGAGACAAGGATATCCCTACCGGCCAAACCCTTCCTAACCCGGACGACGCTAGGCCAATTGTGCGTCGCCCCACAGACCTCCCGGTCGTGGCCGGCTGAGACAGAGCCTGGGCGCGAACCCAGAGTCTCTGGTGGAACAGGTACACCTTCCAATAGGACAACGACCCTAAGCACATAGCCAAGACAATGTAGGAATGGATTCGGGACAAGTCTCTGAATGTCCTTGAGTAGCTCAGCCAGAGCCTGGACTTGAACCCGACCGAAAATCTCTGCGGAGACCTGAAAATAACTTGCAGCGACGCTCCCCATCCAATCTGACAAGCTTGTAGCGTCATACCCAAGAAGACTCAAGGCTGTAATCACTGACAAAGGTGCTTCAACACAGTACTGAGTAAAGGGTCTGCATACTTATGTAAATGTAAATTATTATTTTATTTTTTATATATTTGCAAAAAATGTATTGTCTTTGTCATTATGGGATATTGTGTGTAGATGGATGAAGGAAAAACTATTGAACCCATTTTAGACTAACAAAATGTGAAAAAGTAAAGGGGTCTGAATACTTTCCGAATGCACTGTATCTAATGTAATACATCTCACCTCTGTTTCCACTCTTTCCAGTGCTGGTGGTGGGGAAAGGCCACAGGGCAGGTGGGACAGAGACCGTAGGGGGAACCCAGGACCTGAACCCCTGTAGTTGGGTGTGGGGCTCTGGGACCTGAGACGTGGTAGTGTGGTGCACCGTGGCCCAGAGAAGGCAGTCTGAGCTGGGGCTAGGACTGGGCCGACAGTGGGACAGATCTTCCACAGTCACTGAAGATTGACTGGCTGGAGACAGGACGGTGGTGCTGTTGAAGGTCTGGCTCCCTGCTCCATGGATCTCTCCTACCCCCTGTTGGCACTGGGAGAAGGCCACCAGCGACTGCATGGCACCTCTGAAGGTGTCGTGGTGCCTGACCAGGTTACGCACCCACTTGGACAGACCTGGGGTAAACAGATACTAATCTTGTTAGTGGAAGGGCATTCCACCACCTACACCCATTTAAAAACATACATTATTATAATATAAAAACAAATTATTTACAGTCATTTCTAATAACACTTATTCTAAGAATTTTATTTTGCTAAATTTCACCTTGTCAGCTCGGGGGCATCCAATCTTGCAATCTTACAGTTAACTAGTTGCCAGCAGCTCTTCGTTGTGCGTCAAGCATTGCGCTGTTTATGACTTCAAGTCTATAAACTCCTGAGATGAGGCTGGTGTAACCGAAGTGAAATGGGTAGCTAGTTAGCGCGCGCTAAAAGCATTTCAAACATCACTCGCTCTGAGCCTGTGGTTGTTTCCCTTGCTCTGCAACCTAAAACTTCTTACCTGGTAATATTGAAAACTCATGTTAAAAGGAAACACCAGCTTTCATATGTTCTCATGTTCTGAGCAAGGAACTTAAACGTTAGCTTTCTTACATGGCTCATATTGCACTTTTACTTTCTTCTCCAACACTTTGTTTTTGCATTATTTAAACCAAATTGAAAATGTTTCATTATTTATTTGAGGCTAAATTTATTTTATTGATGTATTATATTAAGTTAAAATAAGTGTTCATTCAGTATTGTTGTAATTGTCATTATTACAAATAAAATAAACAAAATTTTAAACCGCCCGATTAATCGGTATCGTTTTTTTTGGTCCTCCAATAACCGGTATTGGCGTTGAAAAATCATAAATCGGTCGACCTCTAGTATGTTTTATTGCCATACACTGGATAGGTGCAGTGAAATGTGTTGATTTTACAGGGTCAGCCATAGTAGTATGGCACTGCTGGATAAAAATTAATGTTAAGTGCCTTGCTCTAGGGCACATCGGCATATTTGCACTTTGTCGGCTCGGGTATTCGAACCAGCGACCTTTCGGTTACTGGCCCAATGCTCTAAACGCTAGACTACCTGCCACCCTGCTCAACACAAGCCCTCTATCTTATGGATGGATTACCATCACCACCATGTGCCCAAGATAAGAAACTACACATTGTGTAAGACAACAAGGACATTAGAGGGCTTGTTTGTGAGTACATGAATCTCGAGTGGCTGCAACATGTGATCATTCATTTCAGTACCTGAGATGTATTTGTTGGGGTTGTTCCCAAACCTGTCGTCTACCAGAATGAGGGCTCCCCAGTCATTCTTGTGTCTGATACACCTGTGGTAGCAAAAACATTGTCAAGTTCAGGTAGTAACCGCCTGGTTTTAAAAATGTATCCAAACCTTTTCAGCCTTCTGATCATGAGCCTGTTTTGTGAGCTAGGAGGAAGCCTCCTGTGATAGGCTGAGTCAAGGATGGAGAAACAAACAGGAACATAAACAAAGAGACCCGTACCTGCCCAGGGCCTGGTTGAGGGCTCTGTAGGCCTGGACCTCATACCAGCGGGAGCCTGACAGCAGACCCCTGGCTTTACAGTGCTGGTCATTATACTTCATCTTCAGCTCCACCTGAAATCACAGCTGGAATGTTAGATAGAGACACACCTCACAGGACGGGTCATCAGGACACTGCTATGCTGCCACCCCAGACCAATCAAAGCTGAAAACAGAGCAGAAAAGACAACAGGAGACAGACTGGTATGCTTACAAAAACACGGAAAGATTAATAATAAAAAATATTTGTCGCATTTTTAAAAACCTGGTTAGATGAAGTCACTAGTCTGTTACATATGGAAAGGACTGGTCACGATCCAGCACATTTGATAAGATATGGCAGCCCTTTCTGTCTTCTCTATCACGTGATGGGCAACATGACACGCAGTCTGCAATCCACCCTGATCCATAGTAGCCTACTTCATTTTTAATGGAGCATATTCTGCTTGTGTCAAATTTCAATGAAGCATGGTAACGATTATTTTCTATATCCATTTTTTGGAATTAGAGCATTGCTGTTGTTTTTTGGGTTTCTTTCAGGGGGGGTGTTATGCTATTGTTTGCTGTTATCTGTCTGTAAAACTGAACATGTATGAATAAAATGTATTATATAAACTCAGCAAAACAAGAAACGTCCCTTTTTCAGGACCCTGTCTTTCAAAGATCATTCGTAAAAATCCAAATAACTTCACAAATCTTTATTTGCAAAGGGTTTAAACACTGTTCCCCATGCTTGTTCAATGAACCATAAACAATTAATGAACATGCACCTGTGGAACGGTCATTAAGACACTAACAGTTTACAGACGGTAGGCAATTAAGGTCACAGTTATGAAAACTTAGGACACTAAAGAGGCCTTTCTACTGACTCTGAAAAACACCAAAAGAAAGATGCCCAGGGTCCCTCCTCATCTGTGTGAACGTGCCTTAGGCATGCTGCAAAGAGGCATGAGGACTGCAGATGTGGCCAGGGCAATAAATTGCAACATCCGTACTGTGAGATGCCTAAGACAGCGCTACACGGAGACAGGATGGACAGCTGATCGACCACGCAGTCGCAGACCACGTGTAACAACACCTGCACAGGATCGGTACATCCGAACAGCACATCGGTACACACGAGTTACACCAAGAACGCACAATCCCTCCATCAGTGCTCAGACTGTCCGTAATAGGCTGAGAGAGGCTGGACTGAGGGCTTGTAGGCCTGTTGTAAGGCAGGTCCTCACCAGACATCACCGGCAACAACGTTGCCTATGGGCACAAACCCACCATCGCTGGACCAGACAGAACTGGCAAAAAGTGATTTTCTCTCACGAGTCGCGGTTTTGTCTCACCAGGGGTGATGGTTGGATTCGCGTTTATCGTTGAAGAATGAGCGTTACACTGAGGCCTATATTCTGGAGCGGGATCGATTTGGAGGTGGAGGGTCCATCATGATCTGGGGTGGTGTGTCACATCATCATTGGACTGAGCTTGTTGTCATTGCAGGCAATCTCAACGCTGTGCGTTACTGGGAAGACATCCTCCTCCCTCATGTGGTACCCTTCCTGCAGGCTCATCCTGACATGACCCTTCAGCACGACAATACCACCATCCATACGGCTCGTTCTGTGTGTGATTTCCTGCAAGAGAGGAATGTCAGTGTTTTGCCATGGCCAGTGAAGAGCCCAGATCTCAATCCCATTGAGCACGTCTGGGACCACCTGGGTCGGAGCGTGAGGGCTAGGGCCATTCCCCCCAGAAATGTCCGGGAGCTTGCAGGTACATTGGTGGAAGAGTGGAGTAACATCTCACAGCAAGAACTGGCAAATCTGGTGCAGTCCATGAGGAGATACACTACAGTACTTAATGCAGCTGGTGGCCACACCAGATACGGTCTTACTTTTGATTTTGACCCCCCTTTGTTCAGGGACACATTATTCAAATTCTGTTAGTCACATATCTGTGGAACCTGTTCAGTTTATGTCTCAGTTGTTGAATCTTGTTATGTTCATACAAATATTTACACATGTTAAGTTTGCTAAAAATAAACACAGTTGACAAGTGAGAGGCCGTTTATTTTTTCCTGAGTTTATATAGTCCATTCAAAAAATGTTCAGACCCCTTTACTTATTCCACATTTAGTTACATTACAGCCTTGTTCTAAAATGGATTAAATCAAATAAAAAATCCTCTTCAATCTACACACAATACACTATAACGACATAGTGAAAACAGGTTTTTAGACAGTTTTGCAAATTGTGCATATCAGAGCAAAAATTAAGCAATGAGGTCGAAGGAATTGTCCGTAGAGCTCAGTGACAGGATTGTGTCGAGGCACAGACCTGGGGAATCAAAACATTTCTGCAGCATTGAGGGTCCCTAAGATCACATAAATGGAAGAAATTTGGAACCACCAAGACTCTTCCTGGAGCTGGCCACCCTGCCAAACTGAGAAATCGGGGGAGATGGGCCTTGGTCAGGGAGGTGACCAGGAACCCGATGGTCACTTTGAAAGAGCTTCAGAGTCCCTCTGTGGAGATGGGAGAACATTCCAGAAGGACAACCATCTCTGCAGCACTCCACCAATTAGGCCTTTATGTGGCCAGATGGAAGCCACTCCTCAGGAAAAGGCACATGACAGCCAGCTTAAGTTTTGCCAAAAGGCACCTAAAGGACTCTCAGACCATGAGAAACAAGTTTCCCTGGTATGATGAAACAAAGACTGCACTCTTTGGCTTGAATTTCAAACACCACGCTTGCTTCTACGCTGAAGCATGTTGGTGGCAGCATCATGCTATGGGGATGTTTTTCAGCGGCAAGGACTGGGAGACAAGTCAGGATTGAGGGAAAGATGAACGGAGCAAAGTACAGATATCCTTGATGAAAACCTGCTCTAAAACGCTTATGACCTTAGACCACCAGGCGAAGGTTCACCTTCCAACAGGACAATGATCCTAAGCACACAGCCAAGACAACACAGGAGAGGCTTCGGGACAAGTCTCTGAATGTACTTGAGAGGCCCAGCCAGAGCCCGGAATTGAACCTGATCGAACATCTCTGGAGAGACATGAAAATAGCTGTGCAGTGACGCTCCCCATCCAACCTGACAGAGCTTGAGGAGAGAAGAAAGGGACAAACTCCCCAAATTCAGGTGGGCCAATCTTGTAACGTCATGCCCAAGAAGACTAGAAACTATAAATCACTGCCAAAGGTGCTTCAACAAAGTACTGAGTAAAGGGTCTGAATACTTATTTAAATGTGATGTGTGAGTTTTTATACATTTTTTATACATTTGCTAACCTTTCTAAAAACTGCTTTTGCTTTGTCATTATGGCTTATGTAGCTTGATGAGGAGAACAAATAATTTAATCAAGTTTAGAATAAGGCTAAAAGATAACAAAATGTGGAAAAAGTCAAGGGGTCTGAAAACTTTCTGAATGCACTGTATATACAGTATATATACACACACACATATATACACACACACACACACACACACACACACACACACACACACACACACACACACACACACACACACACACACACACACACACACACACACACACACACACACACACACACACACACACACACACACACACACACACACACACACACACACACACACAGCTCAAAAAAATAAAGGGAACACTTAAACAACACAATGTAACTCCAAGTCAATCACACTTCTGTGAAATCAAACTGTCCACTTAGGAAGCAACACTGATTGACAATAAATTTCACATGCTGTTATGCAAATGGAATAGACAACAGGTGGAAATATAGGCAATTATTCAGACACCCCCAATAAAGGAGTGGTTCTGCAGGTGGAGACCACAGACCACTTCTCAGTTCCTATGCTTCCTGGCTGATGTTTTGGTCACTTTTGAATGCTGGCGGTGCTTTCACTCTAGTGGTAGCATGAGACGGAGTCTACAACTCACACAAGTGGCTCAGGTAGTGCAGCTCATCCAGGATGGAACATCAATGCGAGCTGTGGCAAGAAGGTATGCTGTGTCTGTCAGCGTAGTGTCCAGAGCATGGAGGCGCTACCAGGAGACAGGCCAGTACATCAGGAGACGTGGAGGAGGCCGTAGGAGGGCAACAACCCAGCAGCAGGACCGCTACCTCCGCCCTTGTGCAAGGAGGAGCAGGAGGAGCACTGCCAGAGCCCTGCAAAATGACCTCCAGCAGGCCACAAATGCGCATGTGTCTGCTCAAACGGTCAGAAACAGACTCCATGAGGGTGGTATGAGGGCCCGACGTCCACAGGTGGGGGTTGTGCCTACAGCCCAACACCGTGCAGGACGTTTGGCATTTCCCAGAGAACACCAAGATTGGCAAATTTGCCACTGGCATCCTATGCTCTTCACAGATGAAAGCAGGTTCACACTGAGCACGTGACAGAGTCTGGAGAAGCCGTGGAGAACGTTCTGCTGCCTGCAACATCCTCCAGCATAACCGGTTTGGCGGTGGGTCAGTCATAGTGTGGGGCGGCATTTCTTTGGGCGGCCGCACAGCCCTCCATGTGCTCGCCAGAGGTAGCCTGACTGCCATTAGGTACCGAGATGAGATCCTCAGACCCCTTGTGAGACCATATGCTGGTGCGGTTGGCCCTGGGTCCCTCCTAATGCAAGACAATGCTAGACATGTGGCTAGAGTGTGTCAGCAGTTCCTGCAAGAGGAAGGCATTGATGCTATGGACTGGCCCGCCCGTTCCCCAGACCTGAATCCAATTGAGCACATCTAGGACATCATGTCTCGCTCCATCCACCAACGCCACGTTGCACCACAGACTGTCCAGGAGCATGCCCAGGCGTTGTAGGGAGGTCATACAGGCACGTGGAGGCCACACACACTACTGAGCCTCATTTTGACTTGTTTGAAGGACATTACATCAAAGTTGGATCAGCCCGTAGTGTGTTTTCCACTTTAATTTTGAGTGTGACTCCAAATCCAGACCGCCATGTGTTGATAAATTTGATTTCCATTGATCATTTTTGTGTGATTTTGTTGTCAGCACATTCAACTATGTAAAGAAAAAAGTATTTAATACGAATATTTAATTAATATCTAGGATGTGTTATTTTAGTGTTCCCTTTATTTTTTTGAGCAGTGTATATATACACACCCACATAAATAAATAAATAAATAAAGAGAAAATATTTGCAATCAAATGTCTTGGTTGGGGATCAATAAATTAATGTTGAACTGAAGCAGCCTTCGATTTTCCAAAATCGTGACATTTGAATATATCTTGTGTAGCCCGGAGCATTATCTTTGACATGAAGTGAGAAGGACAAATCAATCGCTACTCGTCAGACGCCCCAAAACCACCAAATGTGCCCCAGTGGCTGGAAGGCTAACCATAGCTGTGGGCTATCACCTGTGCTCTGAACTGCCATCCAGCACCTTTCAGGCATCAGGCAGGGCTTATCCACTGAGCACTAATGTGATTAATGTGGGCTGTGGAGTGGGAAGGTGAGGGGCAGACAGGGAGCTCAGGGGGAGACGCCAACCCTGTTAAAAATACATAGGGCCTGAAGAGGTTTATTATTGCCTGCCTAGAATGCCCCCTCAGACAGATCTGTTGTGAAAGGGGGAATAAAGGGAGGAAACAGCAGAGGTGAAGAAGAGATGACAGGTAGGAGGGGGTCTAGTCAATACAAGTGATGAAGAAGGTGGTGTGGTAGACAGATCTGTTGTGAAAGATGGGGGGGAATCGAGTCAGGGAGGTGGTGAAACAGGAGGTAGTTGGGGCAGAATAGGTGGTCCAGTCTAGACAAGACAAGCAACAAGCTATGCCACAAAAAGGCCACAAAGGCATCTATCTCCATCAATTTGCATCCATCCATCAGTCCTGGACTTTCAGCGCTAACCTTTCGGGATTGACAAGTGAAAAGTTCATATGGCGTCTGACGGGCGGGACATATGGGACATGCCGGTGAACAGGGCTCTAACAGGGACTGACAGGTAGGTGCCGTGTGTTCACAGCCCAGAGCACCATGACCCCTAACGACACAGGCGTGTACACACTGCTCCCCTCTCTCTGCTTTCTGTCCTGGGAAAGATGATGTGTCATAACTGGACGTCCACATGGCCTACAGAAAAGGCACTTTTTTAATGTTGATCTAACCATCATGATTCTGTTTTATAAATCATTCATTGAGAGCATTCTGTCCCACTGTTTGACCTGCTGGTTTGGGAATATCAAGTTTGCACAGAAAAATGGGTTGAGAAAGATAGTCAGGACTTGTGGAAAAATAATGGGGCAACAACAGCAACAACTGTCATCTCTCTACCTGGGGAGAACCCTCCAGAGGGCCAATCAAATAGCGGTTGAATCTACCCATCCACTCCACCCTGAATTCCAGCTCCATCCCTCTGAACGCAGGTACAGACTAGAGGTCAACCAATTATGATGAGTCTTCAATATTCCCAGGTAAGAAATTTTAGGTTGTAGTTATTATAGGAATTATTGGACTATTTCCCTCTATACCATTTGTATTTCATTAACCGTTGTTCTTATAGGCACTTTTGTATTGCCAGTATAGCTTCCGTCCCTCTCCTCGCTCCTCCCTGGGCTCGAACCAGGAACACAACGACAACAGCCAACCTCGAAGCAGCGTTACCCATCACTCCACAAAAGCCGCGGCCCTTGCAGAGCAAGGGAAACAACCACTCCAAGGCTCAGAGCGAGTGATGTTTGAAACGCTTTTAACGCGCGCTAACTAGCTAGCCATTTCACTCCGGTCACACCAACCTCATCTCGATAGGCTTGAAGTCATTAACAGCGCAATACTTGACGCACAACGAAGAGCTGCTGGCAAAACGCACGAAAGTGCTGTTTGAATGAATCGTTAAGCGCCTGCTTCTGCCTACCACCACTCAGTCAGATACTTGTATACTCAGTCAGATTATACGCAACACAGGACACGCTAGATAATATCTAGTAATATCATCAGCCTTGTGTAGTTAACTAGTGATTATGATTGATTGTTTTTTATAAAATAAATTTAATCCTAGCTAACAATTTAGCTTGGCTTACTGCATTCGCGTAACAGGCAGTCTCCTTGTGGAGTGCAATGAGAGAGATGCAGGTCCTTATTGCGTTGGACTAGTTAACTGTAAAGTTGCAGGATTGGGTCCCCCGAGCTGACAAGGTGAAAATCTGTCGTTCTGCCCCTGAACAAGGCAGTTAACCCACTGTTCCTAGGCCGTCATTGAAAGTAAGAATGTGTCCTTAACTGATTTGCCTTGTTAAATAAAGATTAAATAAAGGTGTAAAAAAAGTAAATAAAAAATAGGCAAAATCGGTGTCCAAAAATACCGATTTCCGATTGTTATGAAAATATGAAATCGGCCCATCGAATAATCGGTCGACCTCTAGTACAGACTACCTAAGGTTAAAAAAAATAGGGCCACGGTCTCTTTTATTCAGAATGCAATTCTGTAATTTAACAAATGTTGGAGTAATTGCACTTAGCACTTGCACATCTAAAAACCAATTTTTAGATGTTATATGTTTTATGACTGCTGCAAGATGAATTGCCTCTGAGGACATTGGAGTTCTGAATCTGAATGAGTCCGTCCATACTCAGTACACATACTTGGTCTGAACCAAATAAAAAGGAGCAGGAACTAGATCACTTTTTATGTATTTATAAAGAAACACTTCACCATGTCAAAATGGACCTGCAGTAGCCATGCTATTTTCTTGCTGGCCAGATGTATACTACCTCATGTTATTTGGGCTCACGAGGCGCAGGCTAGCGGCTGTATGGTGAGATGAGATGTCTCCTCCTGTCAACCAGAGGGGTTGACGCATCTACTTCTGAGACCACGAAACTAACGGAAATGGCCAGTAGCCCCGAGCCGCCAATGTCATCGAAATCCAATGGGAGTCCATTTCAGCGCCCCCCCCCCTTCACATCCCTGCACCATGTCAACACCAGATCTGACATGACAGGATGCATATGTGAAAAAGCCAATTCTAGCTTCTAGCGAATCTCCTCCTGAAAGTGAAAGAAACCTCCAGCTAGAAGGGATTAGTTAAAATGTCAGGAGATCGCTAGTCGCTCGCTCGCTTTGGCCCAGTCCTCCCACCGCTACCTGTTCATGCTTAAAAACATACATTTGACCAGCAAGCATGGTTTGCAGCTGAGCGGACCCGTTCGTGTGTGTGTGCCCCTGGCAGTCCTAACCATCTTGTGCCTGTCAGTGAGATTATGGAGCGCTCCATCTACCTAATGTGGCAGAGCTGACAGCTGGGTGCCTCGTCCTCAGTGTGTCCCTGTGTGACGTGAACACACGCGCACAAGCACCTAACCAGGAGGCACTCACACACACACACCAAAATTCCAAAGTGTCTCCCACTCAACAACATAGGATCAAACTGTCTGGTCCTCCTCCTCCATAAAGTATCAAAGCAGAGACACCAGGTCTCTATAAAACAGTATTCAGTGTCTTTAAATGTCTGCTGTGCTCCTCATTAAGCAAACAGAGATGCCATATCAGCTGTAAGTGTCCTTTTATTGCCTGTTAAGCCAAAGGATTGTTTCCCACACACACACACACACACACACACACACACACACACACACACACACACACACACACACACACACACACACACACACACACACACACACACACACACACACACACACACACACACACACACACACACACACACACACACACACCTTTTGGGGGGAAAAAAACTACTCTACATGTGTATAATGTAACATTGTGTGCGTCCCAAAAGGCACCCTGTACCCTATATACAGTAGTGCACGGCTAAGGTCAAAAGTAGTGCACTAAATAGGGAATAGGGTTCCATTTGGAATGCGTCCTTGATGTAATAGCAGCTTAGCAAAGCTTTCGGTGTGGAGGACTGTTTCCAGTTCACCTTTGATCTCAGGCACGATAAAAGGCTAGTAAACGCAGTGCTGCTCTGTGAGTCGGTTAAAACCTTAAAAAGTTTTGCTGAGAGTCGAGTCTGGGAAAAGCAGTCTAGTCACGAAGGTAGGCGTCCACACTACATGAGGGTTAATGTGTTCTGAGAAGGGACTGTCTATATGTGCTTGGGTAAAGGTAGAAATGTTAAACAGGTGGGAGAGTGAGAATACACAGTATGTATTTTTGTGGCTCTGGGCATGTGAGTGAGACAATTTGAGTGTAGTATGAGTGTATCTGACCCCTCTATAAGATCCCTGTCACAGCCGGGACAGCGTTGTGTTGCTGTATACCTGTGGCTTACTGCCTGCCCGGCGCCCGCTGGGTTGTTTTAGCTGTCAGAGGGGCCGTGGGGACATACAGTGACCTAGCCCTGACAGTCATTAGTGTCATGTCCAGTCCCTTCTTCTGGTAATGGGGGTCAGCAAGCAGACCTTACCACCCCTAAGGGCTCCTCTGGGGCCAGGGCAGGCAGCTGACACACCACGAGAAGAAAGGAAAGAATAGAAAAAAAGAAAAGGAGAAAGAAAATAAAAAGCAAGAGACAGACCTTTACACCCGCTCATGGCTCCTCTGGGGCAGCTGACATGCGACCTGCCATTTATCCTATTTACTCAGTAGAGAAGAGGAAAGGAGAGAGAATTTAACAGAAAATATCTGCTGTGCTATTGGGTGAACCTGTTTCTCAGCATGAGAAGGACAGTGGGAGCCCATAGCTCTCTCCAGTCTTCGGCCACATCTAGCCATCTCCCATCCCTCAAGGGCTACTCAAAAGGGAGCTGCGAGCGGGCTACATAAGGCTAAATACTGATGTTGGGCCTCGCAACCTTCACCTGCTCATCACAAACTTCATTTGAACTTACCTGTTGTCTGGTGATTTCGTCCTTATTTAGGGTGGAAATATGAGACAAAACTAACCTGCATGTCTCTGTGTGTGGCTATCATAATTTGCTCATCATCACGTAAGGCATGCACACAATGATGAAAGTACACGTGATGCATGCATGCCAACCAAAGTCAAAGCGGTTTACATGGTTTTGTGCATGTACAAGGTGATGGAAATCTCCACAGCATTACCAGCGTTTCGAAAAGTTAAATAATAATAGTACTTTCCTGTGGACATTTCTTTCAACTCAAAGGAACAATCACACAGACAACTTAGAGTAAGTTAAAATGCTATATATTATCTGGCTTGTAAGAGAACTTTACAAGTGTTTGCAGTGCTTTAATTCAGACTGTGTACCCAGAAAGCTGGTATCAGACTGATTTATAGGCAACACTGGGCCCTGACAAAAAGGTAAGGAAGGATGGAGAGAGGAGGGAGAGAGGAGGAGGAGGGTAGAAACAACGGTCAGCTCTATCTAACAGAACAATCACTGAGATTATTTTACAGATCACCAAAAAAGAGGAGGATATGCTTTTTGTTTGTGTGTGTGCACCTGTGTACAGAACAGAACGTTTTCAGGGTTGGCACTGGAGGTCTGTAGGAAAATACATTGGCACCCAGCAGATTCTGTGAAACGCAAAGTCTAACCTGCAGGAGGGAGATGGTCTCTCCACCTGTATGTGACTGGCTGGACAACTGTAAACATGGGTCTCTCTCTGTCCCTCTGGGTCCTCTGCTGTTAAACAGACCCGATGAGACTCACCACCAAGATGTTGAGCCACCTCTGACCTCGGTCTCTGGCTCTTACCTGCAGGTCCTTGATGTTGGGGAAGGGGATGCCGATGGTGACCACTGCTCTGGCGTTGTCGTCTGTGAAGTCCAGTCCTTCACTCACCTTCCCTCTACATACTGCTATCAGCAGAGCTCCATCTGAGGGGGGCAGAAAGAACACCACAAGGTACCCAACATTTTATAACTGTTTGTGCACAGCTACTCAATGCTGAATTAACAAATCGGTGCTCTGTAATCCCTGGCGGAGAAGAGATAGACAGACAAAGATAGAGACAGAGAGCGAGAGATAGAATGAAATAAAGAGACACAGCCCAGTCTCACCTCTGTCCCCTGCAAACTCTCCACTGATTCTGATGGCATCATAGTACACCTGCAGCAGCTCATCAAAGTCTCCCTTCCCTCCTCCTCTAGGCTCTGTGATCACAGTCTTCCTCTCCTCCAGCTTCTCCCACAGCCCTGTGTTGGTCCAGCGGTCACGCAGCTTGTCCAGCATCTAGGGAAACCGAACACCAGCAAATTGATCAGGGCTTCATGCATGCATCAACAATATTAAACAATGTGATTTGTTCATATCTTTTTCAATTCATATTGTTGTTACTACTTTTCCAAACTCAGTCATCAGCAAATTTCTGAAGTCTACACTACATAACCTTCCAATAAATAAATAACTATCAATAGGTGCTAACATGAATCATGCTTGGCACCACTATGGGATAGAAGCTATTCTTCACATGGGTATTAACCTGTCTGGGAAAAGTCCAAAAAGTTATATTACTGGTTGTAGAAACATATCAAACGAAGTATAGAATCAATCTTTAGGATGTTTTTAACATAAATCTTCAATAATGTCCCAACCGGAGAATTCCTTTGTCTGTAGAAAAGAAATGGAACGTGAGGTAACTTTCACATGACCGTGCGTGGCTGCTGGCAGATCTCTGACTCATTCCCCTTTCATTCAGCCCCCCTTCACAGTAGATGCCTGAAACATTCTAAAGACTGTTGACATCTAGTGGAAGCCTTAGGAAGTGCAAGATGACCAATATCCCAGTATCGTCAATAGGGGCTAAGTTGAAAAACTACAAACCTCAGATTTCCCACTTCCTGGTTGGATTTCTTCTCAGGTTTTTGCCTGCCATATGAGTACTGTTACACTCACAGACATCATTCAAGCAGTTTTAGAAACTTCAGAGTGTTTTCTATCCAATACTACTAATAATATGCATATATTAGCATCTGGGACTGAGTAGCAGGCAGTTTACTCTGGGCACGCTTTTCATCCAAAAGTGAAAATGCTGCCCCCTATTCCAATGAAGTTAATGACCTAATGAAGCAACAGAGCAGGAGTTGAGACTACAGTAAACAGGAGGAAAAACTAGGGCCATATTAGACTAAGAAATGTGGTCCACATTAGAGCACCCTGAGAAAACCTTTCACATAGCAGCATAATATACTCCTCTCACATGACATACAGAGAAATAGGTTTCCAGGTTTCCTTTCTACAACTCTAAACTGTTTTTAGAGTTAGTGGGTGCACCTTGAATCTGTTCAGGGATACACAGTACAGTACACTGTCCTGACAGCTTGGCATCCAGACACTGCAGGTATGTGTGTGTGTGTCTTAAAGTCTGAAACAAAGTTCACAGCATGATGGCACGTGAAGCTCCTCCGCCCCCCAACCCCCCAGCCAGCCGCTCTCCCCTTTTTGCCCTGCGATGGCTCAGTCCTCCCCCCCCCCCTCCCCTTCCTCCACAAAGTTGAAGCGTTTAAACTCCTCTCCTCCTCCATCCGTAATAAAATCACTGTAGCTGTGGTTAGTGCAAAATTCACGGTCTCTCCTGGGAGGAACATTGATCTAAAAGCCCTCTCGTCAGCTCCTAGCAGAGATCTAGTCATGTCTCCACCACAGCGGATTGTTCACATGGCTTCACAATCAAAGAGCTTATTCATTGGTTTGGAAATGTGTTCGAAGGGTTAAGTTGAAGTTATTTGTGTCTTGCAGTCAGCAGGAAAACTTCTCACAACAGGGCAACAGGGCTGGGTTTGCTCCTGGCTACAGGGGGAAGGCCGAAACAGAGGGGATTTTCACACAGGCCTTGCTGTCCCTGTTAAGTGAGATACAGAGAGAGACTAGGACAGAGAGATTGACCGAAAGAGAGAAATTCAAAGAGAGAGATGGGGAGAGAGCTGAAAGGGAGGAGGGGGTGTTGGGCCCCGTTATCCCCCTGTCCCTTGTTAAGTGTAAACGTGCTGTTTACTGCCAGTGAGCAGCGGCGTATTCATCAGATACCCAAAAATAATCCAGGCAGTACGTGGTATAGATCAAATAATTATGGACGAAAAAATTAGAAAAGCAGTTAGTAGGTTACTCTAACAAAGTGAGAAATGGAAACATTACAACAGGGTGGATGGATGGATGGTTCCTCTAGTTCCTGGCACACTAAGGTGACTGACTAGCTACAGCCTGCCTGTGATTGTGAAATGAAGCAGAGGCAGATTTCATCAGGTCGCCTCGCTTAGCGCCACAAAACAAACGGGAGGGCCGGGAAACAGAAAAGTTTCCATCAATAAAACATGACACTTTCACAAAAGCCTCAGCGTTACATCGACAAGGGCCCCCGCTGCTCTTTTAGCAGCTTTTCATTCGTCAACCACCACCACAACTCCTCCACAAAACCGGTTGTCCCAACAATTGCTTTCGATCCAATCCTGACTGACAATGGGTGAATTATTAAATGTTATGTACTTTAGGATGTGAAACAAAACAGTCCTTATCTTCCATGTTGCACTTGAGGAAGACCAGAGGAGAGGCCGATTCAAGGAGGAAGAAGGGGGGAAAAAAGAGGGTGAAAAAGCTCCCAGCAAGGAGGGGAGAGGAGACATGCGAAGTTCACTCTCTTGCTGATCTAATTGATGGTCTGGGTCACTGTAGTCAGCATCCTGGATTGTTCTTTATGTAGCCGACGTAAACTTCTGCCAGGGAACAGCGAGTAACCTGATAACAAGGGAAGCGTAACCCAATAATAAAAGGCCAGCCAGGGCTCTTAAAACACAGGGTATGCTTCACAAATGGCACCCTATTCCCTATATAGTGCACTACATTTGACCAGAGGCCTATGGGACATGGTAGTAGTGCACTATATAGGGAGTAGGGTCCCATTTGAGACACAGAAGGAACACATGCACTTGAACAGCACAAACGTACAGAGCTTGTTGTTTACATTCCCTGAGCTGTAATTTGTAAAGCCCTTATAAAAGCGGGGGGCGAAATACAATCCAGTCAGTGCCACTCCAGCAGGAGCCCCTTGGCTTGCAGCAGGGCCCAGGGTAATGGTCCCTAATGCTTTTATCTCTCAGACACTAAGAGTAAACATCACTCTGGCTGTGAACCAAATAGAACCCTACTCCATATATAGTGCAATATTTTTGAGTCGGGCCATAAAAGTAGTGTACTTGATAGGGAACAGGGTGCCATTTGGGACAAACACTCGGTGTCTCGTTGCCCTGACTGATGCTGCCATTTAATATTGAGCAGATTTTCCTTAATCTTGACTGAGTAGAGCCGGGTTGAAAGGCGACGAGGCGAGGCAGGGCAGAGAATAGGCAGGGAGCATAGACATTAAAACCAGTAGCTAGTGACAGAGCTGACATCATCCACGTATTCCTATGCAACCAATGGTGCATGAAGCCGGATGTATTTGAATTTGAAGCGCGCCATATCGCTGAACCTTATACCTCAGTGGACTGAATGCTCCCTCCAAAAACGCAAAGGATCATGGTAACATCCATCTAAAAACATTTTGTTTGGCCATTCTGGCCATAGGCTTTCTAGGGCAGACCAGGGCTTTGGGCACCGCTAGGTTGCTACTCATTAGCCGACCATCAGAGCTTGTGACTTCAGACAGGACACTGGGGACCTGGCAGGGAGACGAGGAGACAAGGAGGGTTGGCTAGGTCTAGGAGAGGAGACTGTGCTACACTACTCTATGGAAAGGCAGGCAGACAAGTGAAAATCACCTAGCTATTCACCAAGACTCGCTTCCTCTGCCAGACAGCTCACCTTGACCTCCAACTGATCCAACCAAACTAATGACAGCTAATGAAATGTTGCAAGAACTATGTACAAGCAACCTATGAACATCAAAGAGAGGACCTGTGTAGAGTTTATGTGTCCGAGTTCACACGTAGTACAGAGAGTATGACTGGAAGGATGCCATGGTGTGCCATGGTGTGTGTGTGTGTAACTTTGCCTTCATGACTCATTTAAGGGCATTATCTGACGGGGAGGTGGTGTATCTACTGGGCCCACATCGGTCTGGGGCGGTCTGCTGAAGCGCTACGGCAAATGTCAATCTGCACACTCGGCTGGCGCCCAGGTGCACAAACACAACAGGAACGACCCAGTGCACCCCCACAGAGGACAAACCACCACACAACAGTATTGTCCTAAATTTAGACAAATATGAAGGAAATAGAAACTGAAGGTTGCAAACATGGGAATCAAACCCCCGGCCCCTAGTGGCAATGTGTAGTAGGGCAGTGCTAGCATGGCCCCTCATTCAAAATGGGGGGCGGCAGCGTAGCCTAGTGGTTAGAGCGTTGGACTAGTAACCGGAAGGTTGTGAGTTCAAACCCCCGAGCTGACAAGGTACAAATCTGTCGTTCTGCCCCTGAACAGGCAGTTAACCCACTGTTCCCAGGCCGTCATTGAAAATAAGAATATGTTCTTAACTGACTTGCCTGGTTAAATAAATAAATTTAAAAAACAACAAAAAACATGGGAATCAAACCCCCGGCCCCTAGTGGCAATGTGTAGTCCACAACCACTGGCTCTCCAGCAGGGCAGTGCTAGCATGGCCCCTCATTCAAAACATGCTGCTCCCCCCCAGTGTCGGTGGGCTGTGTTGCGACACGTCACTTTTCTTCTTGCGCCTGATAAATAATGGAGTTGGTCTTGGGCGACGGTAGTATTAATTAAACATTAACGGGAGACATGTTGCAGCCTTGAATTATACATTTTGGGACTGTATCAACAGTGGACTAATGAAACAAATATCAAAATATAGTTTGAGTGGAATTCCCCTTTAACGCTGTAGCTTAGTGAAACATTTAGACCACAACAGCAGCGCACCTCAAGTTCCCACTGTAAAAGAACATATAAAACATCATCTCTTAAAGACGGATATGTGCCTGTCTGAGCAAGGTGACCCACAAACACACACTGTAGAGATGACCGCACACCTTCAGCTGAGTAATAATCTCAGCTGAAACTTTAAAGACAGATATGTGCCTGTCTGAGCAAGGTGGCCCACAAACACAGACACACACTGTAGAGATGACCGCACACCTTCAGCTGAGTAATAATCTCTAAGTGTGGCTGGGAGACAGCAGGGTGTGTGTGTGTGTGTGTGTGTGTGAGAGCATACCCCCAGCCTCCTCCTCAGCCCCCTTTAGGCGCCAGCGTGGCTGCGTCTTCACACAGACAACTAGGCGACATCACCCCTAATGGCCCTTATCTCAATCTGCTTTAAAAGCATCTTGCGTTTCCCTGCAATCTTTTCACCTCTGCAAATCCCACTTTTTAATAAACCCACCTCTCAACCCCTCCCTCCCCAACCCCCAACGGTGTGTTTTGTCCTTTTCCTCTAGCGGTGCTTCCAGACGGCGAGGCGCGGGCAGAGGGGTACCGTGGTTTTAATGGGCATTAACTGGGGGGCTGTTGAGGCTCAAGTGCTACAGACCACAGTTCCAGGAGGGCTCTTGGAGATGTCTGAGTGTGTAATGTCTGCATGAGAGTGTGTGTATGCCCACACACACACACACACACACACACACACACACACACACACACACACACACACACACACACACACACACACACACACACACACACACACACACACACACACACACACACACACACACACACACGTGCAAGCGTGGGAGAGAGAACCTTTAACTGTGTGTTCTTGAGTTGTAATGTATGTCCTGTGGGCGTATGCACATTCAGAGTGTGTCTGCCAGGAATGTGTGTATCTGTCAGAGGGCGACAGACAGAGCCGAGAGGGAAGGAGGACGCCTCTACGGCCTTTGTGTGAATGTGGCCTCTGTCTCTCAGTACTGCAGCCTCTCCGATAGGCATCACCCAGACACACTGACAAGAGGTGAGCCTGGAGATGACCCATCCTCTGTCACACACACACACACACACACACACACACACACACACACACACACACACACACACACACACACACACACACACACACACACACACACACACACACACACACACACACACACACACACACACCGGCTCCAGAGGGCCTCAGACTCTCCAATTAATACCCCAAGTAGCCCCTCATCTCTTAATCTTTAAGCTCTGAATGTCTGCACATTAAATATTAATGCACAGAGGGCATAGAGCTCCTACACTAGCCATCAATAATACACAATATCCACCCAGAGTTGTTCTGCGGCTGTCTCTGCCCGCCTGGCGTCATGGCTGGGGGGGAAATGAGAGGGGAAAGAGACAAAACTGGATCCTAAGAAGAGACCGTCAGCTTTCCTTTCATATTCTGATATCATTGATATAGTCTCAACTGGATAGTCAGCAAGAGGAAAAGCTGGAGCTTTGACAACACCAAAGGGTCAAATACAAACCATAGACCTATTGTATATAAGCATGAAGAATGAGTGCAATGTAAGACACTAAACAGACACACAAGTGGCCACACAAAGGTATGCAGCGCTGTGCAAAAACGCTAACACACCATCACATGTAACACTCTCGTATGTGTGCCCGTGTGAGCTCCAACACGCCAACAGTGACATGAGTGAGCCAGCTGGGCCATAAGTGGACTGGTGACAGAGACTGAATGGAAATCTATTATTGATGGAGGAAAGCATAACAATCAGAAGAGGACCAAGTATTTATCAACGGGCCCTTAGAAGTGTCTGGTTAACTGAAAGGGGATACAGGGTTTTATGTAAGGTATTTGTTAGCTTACCGCTATTTAAGAGATACCCATTAACTCTACATTACAGCTGCTCACCATATATGGACTCTTAGGACCTCTTTCTTTGTCCCTCAAATCAAAATCTAATTTTATTGGTCACATACACATATCTAGCAGATGTAACTGTGGGTGTCGCAAAATGCTTGTGTTCCTAGCTCCAACAGTGCAGCCGTATTTAACAATTCACAACAACACACACAAATCTCAATAAGGTGAATGCACCAATTTGTAAGTCGCTCTAGATAAGAGCGTCTGCTAAATGACTTAAATGTAAATGTAATTAAGAAATATATCAATATTAGGACGAGCAATATCAGTGGCATTGACTAGAACACAGCAGAATACAGTATACACATAAAACATGAGTAAAACCGTATGTAAACATTATTAAAGTGTACAGTCCTTTCAGAAAGTATTCAGAACCCTGGACTTTTTCCACATTTTGTTACGTTACAGCCTTATTCTAAAATGGATTTAATAGAAAAAAAATCCTCATCAATCTACACACAATGCCCCATAACGACAAAGCGAAAACTGGTTTAGACATTTTTGCAAAAGTATAAAATTCAAAAACAGAAATACCTTGTTTACATAAGTATTCAGACCCTTTGCTAGGAGACTCGAAATTGAGCTCAGGCGCATCCTGTTAACATTGATCATCCTTGAGATATTTCTACAACTTCATTAGAGTCCACCTGTGGTAAATTCAATTTATTGGACAAGATTTGGAAAGGCACACACCTGTCTATTTTTACTTAACTAGGCAAGTCAGTTAAGAACAAATTCTTATTTACAATGACGGCCTACCTCGGCCAAACCCGGACAACGCTGGGCCAATTGTGCGCAGGCCTATGGGACTCCCAATTACGGCCGGATGTGATACAGCCTGGTTACGAACCAGGGTCCGTAGTGACGCCTCTTGCACTGAGATGCAGTGCCTTAGACCGCTGCCCCACTCGGGAGCCCTCGGGTGTCTAGAGAAGGAAACCTGCTGAAGAGATGAAAACCTGTTCCAGAGCTCTCAGAACCTCAGACTGGGGCGAAGGTTCACATTCCAACAGGACAACAACCCTAAGCACACAGCCAAGGCAACGCAGAAGAGGCTTCAGGACAAGTCTCCGAATGTCTTTGAGTGGCCCAGCCAGAACCCGGAATTGAACCCGATCGAACATCTCTGGAGAAACCTGAAAATAGCTGTGCAGCGACGCTCCCCATCCAACCTGACAAAGCTTGAGAGGATCTGCAGAATGGGAGAAACTCTCCAAGTTTGTAGCGTCATTCCCAAGAAGACTCAAGGCTGTAATCGCTGCCAAAGTTGCTTCAACAAAGTTGAAGGGTATGAATACTTATGTAAATGTGATATCAGAAGCAGAGCTGCCATGTCTGTCGGCGACATTTATTTTTTTATTTTTCTATTTTACCTTTATTTAACCAGGCAAGTCAGTTAAGAACAAAGTCTTATTTTCAATGACGGCCTAGGAACAGTGGGTTAACTGCCTGTTCAGGGGCAGAACGACAGGGGTTTGAACTTGCGGTTACTAGTCCAACGCTCTAACCACTAGGCTACCCTGCCGCCCCGACATCTTATGTATCTTTCTGTTGAAATCAAACAAAATGTCTCTATTCTCTACTTATTAACTCAACTTCCTTCTCATACCAGTTGTGCCAAATTTGCTTATACACAGCAAGGATAGCATGAGAGTACATTAAAACATTCAAACTCAATATGTGGTCTCTAGCCCCTCCTGGTGGTAAACGGTAGGAGCTGAAGACGTTTTTAAACAAGAGAAAGAGTGGTGAGTGAAGGATCACATCAGCTCAGTGGTTCTTAAGCAAAACGTTTTGCAGACGGAAAACAAAAATCAATTGGAAATATTTCAATCCTCCACGAACTAACTTTAACAAAGAGACTGGTCTTACCTTGTAGGAGGGCAAAAAGCAGAGCACTCCCCTTCCAACGGCCTGGCAGACCCTGAGCAGCAGGGCTCCCACCTCATCCTGGAAGGCATAGGTCTCAGCATGCTGGAAGGTGGCACACAGCTTCCTCCCCTGGGGGCCAGAGCCCAGCGTACCCACCCACACCTGGCGGAAGGACAGGGACACGTCAGACACTGACTGAACACACTGAGCAGGGGTATACCAACTGACAAGTATGCAGGATGTGACTGTTTATACATTGAGGGGGTAAAGATGCCCTTCTGTCAGGATAAAATTCATGAAGGACAAGACTCAGTCAAATCTTATTCATTTGGGTTTTTTTTGCTTGGCTACATAGTCCAGTTCCTTTCTGAGCAGTTAACCATCAATCAGACTGTTTCTGGATACTATGATAAAATCACCACACATAACACCTGAAATGAAGGCAGAGATTTCTACTGACCTGTGACTTGCTGATGACGTGGCTGGCCTCTAGCTGGATAGAGAACTTGACCCCCAGTTCTGAGGAGAAGGATCCCATAGGAGACAATGTGCCTGAGGTCAACACGATGCTGTGAACACTGTCCGAAAGGTCTGAGAATGCCTGCCACGCGCGCACACACATACACACACAAAGACCACACCCCTTAGGACAAAGTAATATAATAATACGCTACTTATCAGTAACAGGTACTTTCCCCACCAAATAAACAGTATACAGTACATCCTGCCTGCTACTCACCACAGCAGGGTTGAGGCACCAGAAGCTGAGTGTGTGTACGAGGGTCTTGGTCTTGGCACTGTGGCGTCGGCGGTTGGGCCTGGCGAAGAAGCCCTGAGCATCTGGTACGTCTGGAGCAGTGGTCCAGGCGTAGGACTGCTGCAGTGCCACGCGGTAGTCCTCTGCAAACCTGACCACGGGAACATGACCAGGACAGAAGTCTTCGTCAGTGATCGAAAAGTGCTTGCATAATGTATTTTTTAGCATGTTGTTGTGTTGCTCTTGTTTTTCCACCCTGACTACAATACA
Organism: Oncorhynchus gorbuscha; assembly: GCF_021184085.1. Lineage (NCBI taxonomy): Eukaryota > Metazoa > Chordata > Actinopteri > Salmoniformes > Salmonidae > Oncorhynchus > Oncorhynchus gorbuscha. The sequence continues at coordinate 36,560,629 of NC_060185.1, forward strand.
CATTTTCCAATTAGGACAATACAAATATTGACTGATTGTTAAAGACTTGTTCACAGACTGCCTCTGACCTGCTCTTGTCCCTGTAGAGGAAGTCCAGCACCATGAAGAGACTCTTGAGGACAGAGGAGCTGGCTGAGCTGATGGTAGGGACCTCCACGGTGTCCTCTCTCCCGTTCACCAGCCCAACTCGCTCCTCCTTCTCCAACACCGCTGCCAGGTGTTTCTATACCGGGGGAGAGATGAGGGAGGGAGAGAGAGAGATGGGAGAGAGAGAGAGATGGGGGGAAAAGAGAGATGCGGTAGACCTCCTTTCTAAACACACAAACCTTGCAACAAAAAAAGAAAAAGGGGTGAAGGTGAGAGAGATCAAAAAGACAGGGACCGAGACAGAGAGACAGGTGAGAGGAGACCTAGGTGGTCAATAACATTATCTGACCTGCAGCATGGCAAAAGTGTCAGCAGTGATGCCCATGGTGTGGAAGAGTCCCAGAACCTCCTTGCCGTTCCACACCTTACAAGACATCTCATACTCCCTTTCAGCCAGAACACTGCAGCTCTCCTGCATCCAGCTACACCACAGGAGGAAGAGACAGCCATGAGAGGCAGCCATCTTAGAACTACTGTTTGATATTGAGGAAAGTCTAGTGAAGATATTCTTTAGAAGTATTGATTACATTTAAATAAATGTTTAACCAAGACATGTTGATTAGTAGACCAGTTGTGCTTGTGTTGGCCTAGAAAGAAAAACATGCACCAGGAATAGACAGGTAGAGAAACACTGCTGTAGTTTCAGTAGGGGGGGGGGGGGTCTTACTTGAGCAGGCTGCAGCAGAAGAACCAGAAGGTTAGGGTCTACCTCAATGGGTTAGGGTCTACCCAGAGGGGTTAGGGTCTACCTAGAAGGGTTAGGGTCTACCTAGAAGGGTTAGGGTCTACCCAGAGGGGTTAGGGTCTACCCAGAGGGGTTAGGGTCTACCCAGAGGGGTTAGGGTCTACCCAGAGGTTTTAGGGTCTACCTAGAGGGGTTAGGATCTATCTAGAGGGGTTAGGATCTATCTAACTCCAGGAGGTTAGGGTCTATTTACTTGAGCAGGGAGCAGCAGAAGGCACGTAGGGGTTCGTGGTTGGAGCGTCTGATGTTATGGGTCACCATGCCGTCCAGCTCCTCCCTGGCAGAGAGCAGCTGGGGTTTGTTCAGGGTGTAGCTGGCACTCTCCCTGGCACAGTCCTCTATGTTGTGGGCCTCATCCAGAACCACAATCTGACCCTTCAGGTTGATCTGCATCTGCAGGGGAGGAGAGGAAAATATGACATACAGAGACAGCCTCCCCTCACTCCTTTTCTCCCCCAGTAGACATGCAGTGGGTTTGACCAGGTGGTGGTCAAGGAATATGTTCAGCTAAAAGTAAAGGAGAACACATCTATACTTCAATTGTGTGAAACCACCTTTCTTCTGGCCTACATCTTCATCCCTCACTCCTCTTACTCAAACAACAATTCCCTCCATCCCACGCCCCACCTTGCATCCTCCTCACCCCAGCCCCAGACTCACGCTCTCCCTGATGAGGGGGTCCAGTAGGTAGTTGTAGGGACAGAAGACGATACAGGCTTCCTGCATGAGGTCCCTGGCAGCGTAGTAGGAGCAGGCCCTCAGCCGGCCCCCCAGCCGAACCAGGTCCTCTATGTCCCAGGCCTGGTGGAGACCATGGACCCACTGCAAAGTGTTCTGGTCCTGCATCTTGTGCACACCGTTTTTGAAGCGGCACGACACGCCCTGCGTAGGAAAAAGAGAGGAGTTGTTTTCATCCTTGACAATACACACATGAAAGTTATTTAGTTCAGCACACTGGTGACCTTGAGGACCTCTCAGAACCGACACTTTGGTCAAAAAAACCTTCATCGTGGTTTACACACATAGTACATGAGTCTGTTGGCTGGAATTTACCCTCGCCCCAAAAAATATTGTAACAAATTCCCTGAGATATTGGTAATGCCAGAAGAGTTGATGTTGGTATCAGCCTATATTGAGTGTGTATATGTCAGAAGGCCCATTACCTGGTCATCAGAGGCACCTCAAATACCACCATGCCACAACCAGGCAGCTCCCCGGTGAAGATAACGTGATGACTATACTCCGTTACCGCCAAAGGCATGGAAAAGCAGCTATCAAAGCGGTGGGTGAGCCCTCACTTTCTGCCAGACATCAAGGATAAACTTTGGCACTTAAAACAGTTTTGTTTCAAACAGTTCAGTGTGTGTGTGTGTGTTTGTACGTGTGTGTGGCGAAGGTGAAAGGATTAGCATCCACTCAAGCAATTGTTATCTTGGGGCAATGGCAGCTCAGGGGTGCGATTTGACTTCACGACTCCACAAAAAGAGAAAGCACAACAGAGGAGTCTTAACCCAATTGAGCTCAGTCAAAGCCAGAAGGTGGGCTGTATAGTGCAGTAACAAGAGACTGGCTTTAGACAGGGCCTAGGTGACTGGAGAGTGGAGGGGGTGGAGCGATAAACAGGGCTGGTTGAAGTAGGATGAGTGCAATCGAGCTGTGGTCATTCTATCCTCTGGGGTTGTCGCGGGGACACCCACTCTCTGTAACAGATCAGGATGTGACACTGTCACCGTGTCGACTTTAGACAGAGGCGGACAGGACAGGTAGACACCTCTGGTGACAGCGCAATAGGGGCTTATTATACGGTCAGTCTCACATTTGTGTGTGTATGTGTGAGTAATAGGTGTTCATTACAATAGACACCTTACCTTGAGGAGAACAGGAGTTAGGACCGTAACACTGACTATAAAGAGTCTCCCATCAGTCTGAAGCCTCATCGTCCTGCTGGAGAGTCTGTCTGACCGATTGGAGATATTATGTAATTGCCACCCGGGGCGACGGTGATGGGGGTTGTCTGCCTGTCCTTTAACTGTGGGGTGGGGTTACGAATCCTTTCTTTCTAGAGCTCAGAGGCGGCTCGAATTCACACTTTAAGTGTCTGTCACTGGGATTAGAAACACCACTCAAACTCAGGATTGGAGGTGTGTGTGTTTCAATTTCTGAGGAGGAGTTGGTTTTCACATTTGGATTGGGGTAAATCTCCATCCAAAATAATCCAATTCAGGCCCAACCACCTCCATTGAGAGGTAACAGGGCAACATTAATGTAGCCGATGTAGGAGCTGAGCGGGTCTTAGCCCTAGGGTGGAGCAGGGCAAGAGGCCTTGACCTCGGCTCTACACAACAAGACCCTATTGGTGACACTAATGAGGACACCATGTTACTACAAAGAATGGCGGTAGGTGAGTCAGAGGTTGGGGAAGCGGGCCAGCAATTGGACAGCCGTCAGTTAAAATTCCAGGTTTTATCGAAAAACAAGTGTGTATAGGGTTGCAAAGCTAACTGTAGTTTACCAAAATTACCGGAATCTTCAGTAATTAAGAGGAAATCTTAAATCAATTGAATCACTTAAAAAATGTATTCATTTTTTATATCTGTGTCTATATTGGCCATGAGTTTCTAGCAGAGAGACCAGACCATATGGTTCAAGAGAAAATAGCCTTATTAATTTAAAAATAATCAACAATGGCATTATTTTCAATTAACTCTGCAACTTTTCCAACTGCGACCAGTTTGATACCGAAATATTAACAAATACACACTGACATAGTCAAATACACACTGACATAGTCAAACACACACTGACATAGTCAAACACACACTGACATAGTCAAACACACACTGACATAGTCAAACACACACTGACATAGTCAAACACACACTGACATAGTCAAACACACACTGACATAGTCAAACACACACTGACATAGTCAAACACACACACTGACATAGTCAAATACACACTGACATAGTCAAACACACACTGACATAGTCAAACACACACTGACATAGTCAAACACACACTGACATAGTCAAACACACACTGACATAGTCAAACACACACTGACATAGTCAAACACACACTGACATAGTCAAACACACACTGACATAGTCAAATACACACTGACATAGTCAAACACACACTGACATAGTCAAACACACACTGACATAGTCAAACACACACTGACATAGTCAAACACACACTGACATAGTCAAACACACACTGGCATAGTCAAACACACACTGGCATAGTCAAACACACACTGGCATAGTCAAACACACACTGGCATAGTCAAACACACACTGACATAGTCAAACACACACTGACATAGTCAAATACACACTGACATAGTCAAACACACATTGACATAGTCAAACACACTGACATAGTCAAACACACTGACATAGTCAAACACACTGACATAGTCAAACACACACTGACATAGTCAAACACAGACTGACATAGTCAAACACACACTGACATAGTCAAACACACACTGACATAGTCAAACACACACTGACATAGTCAAACACACACTGACATAGTCAAACACACACTGGCATAGTCAAATACATACTGACATAGTCAAATACATACTGACATAGTCAAATACATACTGACATAGTCAAACACATACTGACATAGTCAAATACATACTGACATAGTCAAACACACACTGACATAGTCAAACACATAAGTGTGTAAAAATATATATAAATGATATCATGCTGAAACCCTCATATTAAAACACCAATGATACTCACTACGTCGATGGTTTAGATTTAGGAAAATGTTTTACAGATTTGTCATTCTATTTTGTATTTGAAAATCATATTTAATTATTTTTAATGTTTAATATGTGATAAGGACACATATAATTAGACTCCTCTACAGATCTGAAGCACCAAAAAGGACCACCAGGTGTCTTGTGATAGATGACATAAAATCCTTGAAAGATACCAATTTTCTAGAAGTTTACTGGTAAACTTAGAAAAGTTCCTAGAAATATACCCTCCCTTTGCAACCCTATGTGTGTATTAGGTCTATGTATGTGTAGGTCTGTATGTGCTGTGTGTCTATACTCTACTCACATTCTTGGCTTCCAGCAGTTCCTTGCAGCGTTCGTTGCGGTTGGAATGAGGCACCACCTCTGGGTGAACACAGGTGTGGTCCCTACTGGACAGAATGGTCATGGGGGCGGAAGAGTAGAGCGTACGCTTCATCTCGTGGGCGACCTGAGTGATCTGTTTGTGGGTGCGCGTGCCGAAGAAGATCTTGGGGACTTGTTTCTTCTTGCCCTCTTTGTCCTTCTCCTTTGAAGACTTCCCCGCGGCTCCATTCTGGCCGCCTTTGGATGAGGCACAGGGGCAGAGAGAGCAGGACACCATGGGGGACTGGTGGACACATGAAGGAAGAGATGGGGGGAGAATGAAGATAAAAGAACAAGATATCAAGAAAGTTCTCTTCAATTTTACATTGCTCACTATAAAAAAAAGTTAATGACCAATACCAGACAACTGGTGAACTCTATATGTTCTAGTAGTTAACATATAGGAAAGTATAGCAAGAATGTGTATACACATAAAACTGCCTGTCGGCCATGGTTAGATGACATTCTCTGACTACTGAAGGCTGATAGGTGGCCATTGTTGGGGATGTGAAAGTGTAGCTGCTTTTTAATTGGCTGTCAGTAACCACAGTGGATGTGTGGTGTCCCTTTCTCTTGACACACAGGTGAAGCGTAGCCGACAGCGCTGCTGAAACCAATACCAGTCAGGTGGTGAGCTCTTTTAAGTGGGACACTCCAACCCTTTCAATAACACTAACATAAACCTTAAGCTTAGTAACTGCATAAGTCCTGCTTTTACAATAATAAGAAATCCCTCACTCTCTTCCATCTTTTACAATCTGGCACCAACCGGTTTATATCCCTCACCGTATAAAGGAAAGCTCAGGGTGCGTGTTACACCTCTCTGCCAGCAGATCAAGCTAGCTGAGCCTGTGGTGCTTCAGTTGAGACTAGAGGGGCCAGGCGGTTCAGGTAACCCTCCTTAGTGCTCCTTCTCCAACCATTCAATATTACAATGTGTGTTAGGGGACCCTAACTGAGCTCAGCCACTTTTCCCTTGATTGAACAGGTATTCACTCTCACTCTCAGCATCACACATGGGGCAACAGGCAGCAGCGATGGGTGGAATTGTCCAGTGTTGAATGAATGGGCCGATGTGTGTCTGTTGCAGAGGGTAGCCAACACCATCAGGCCCCGTTAGTTAGTTATCTACATTCCATTCCAGGGGGTGTCTGCTCGCTCCTATGAGCCCAGCGAAGCCCCAAACCGTGTCAGTCTGCACCTTGGATGGGGACAGGCATGTAAAGGGATACCCTTGTCAGGAGTTTCCTGCTGCTGCCTCTTGACAAGGGTCTCTTTTCAGCAGTGACCCCATCCTCCCACCTGTCGATGAATAAGTCATTATTTGCCATGATCTCGCCGTAGAAGGAGGGATATGCGGAGGGGCCTATTTAACGTGGCAGCAGCAGGAGGTAAGATGATCAGGCTCTGTTGCCCAGGCGAGTAGCGGAGCCGCAAAGCCGACTAGTCTGTTCCAATGATCTGGCCCTGCTGTAACCTGATCCTACTAGGGGACCCTAGAGGCCCCTCTGTTTATTCATCATGTCAGCTCAGGGTTCTTTATCCCCTTAACTCACAGAAGCTGCCTCCCAAATGTCACCCTATTTCCTTGCTTGTGGCTTCTCCCTACAGTGTTCATAAGAAAACCCCTCAAAGATATCCCTTGGTATGTTTCAAACAGTACTAGAGTCATCGTTATTGTCAGGGCAGCGACAGTCAAAACCATGCCCTGGATGTAGGTGTTGGTGTGGTTCTCAGTCATTCAGTATACTTTTGGCACGGTAGACCTAGCCGATTCCAGCCCTGTGTGCCTTTGAGTTTCAGCATTGCACAGCTGACACTTGAGAGACAGGAATCTCACACTCCTGGGGGCCAGGTGATGGTGGTGGGGGGTTGGCGGGGACAGGCTGGCTCTCCGGTGCCGCTCGCTGGACGCCAATTTGCTCCTCAGTCCTCAGCCTTTAAGGTTCGGAATGCATTTCAGTGGGAGGTGGGGTGCAGATAAACACACACAGGGGTGGGCTGGCTAAGTCTCAAAAAGATGACTGCAGTGCCATCCTGATCAAATACCTTAGGAGACATGACACAAACTAGCCATCACCCCTCTGCTCTGGAGTGAATCCCAAACGGCACGCTATTCCCTATATAGTGCATTACTTTTTAACAGGGCCCATTGGGCTCTAGTCAAAAGTAGTGGACTGTGTATGCAATAGGGCCCCATTTGGGATGCACCCTGGTCTGCAACTGGCACAGGTGTGAGGTTGTGGGGCCCCCTGAATGGCTACCCAGCCTTCCCTCCTCAGAAAGCATGCGTTTATCCCTTTAGGTGCCAGGGCTCAGTAACCAGCAGGTAAACTCCATTCAATATTTATCCCTGGCTTTCACAGATCAGCGGCGAGGCAAACCCTCTTAATTAAAAGTGGAGCTCTATCCCATAAAAGAGCCCTATTCATGACTTCAAGTCAGCAGTTCACAGCAGAGAGGAGCCATTCAGTTATCAGCTGGGGAAAACAAGAATAACAGTGGGAGGGAACTTTCTCCACCTTCCACCTCTCTTCATTTATTTTTTACCCCCTTCTCCTCCTGCAGCCTAAACACAAGCTATATTACATGACACATTCACTTGGCACACAAGAAATGTGAGAACAATGCCAAATGGAGCACAGCCACAAATTAAATAGGCTATGCTGCCACCCAGTGGACACAATGTAGTACTTAGCGGTACAAAATTGGGTAGCAGCAGTAAAATATTTATCTTCATTGATTCTAATGGTTGGCATTAAAGTGGTAGTCAGTTGAGCTGATCCTAGATCCGCATTAAAAAACAACATATCCTTAGTTAAAAATAGATGTACTCACACAATAGTGTGCCTCAGTGGGTAGGTCCATCAGTTAGGGCTGGGCGATATGGCCAAAATAATTATCATATCACAATATTTTCCTATTTTTATTAACAGTATGGCAGTATGTGACTGTATTTTATGTTTTTGAATAATAAAACAGTTCTAAATATGTTTTATGAGTAGTGCATGAGCCTATGATGGAAACAAATGAATTCTAAGTGATTTGAACAGACTTTCAACATTCTGATGGTTTTATAGTCAACCAAACTAAATCAAATCAAAGTTTATTGGTCATATACACAGTTTACCAGATGTAGGTGCAGCGAAATACTTATGTTACTAGCTCCTAACAACGCAGTAAAATATTAAACAATACAAAATAACAAAAAAATAGGAAATCAAGAAAGGTCAGAACTAGGTCACAACTGCCTGGGAAAGTAGTCCAATTTGTAGAACTTTTCATTAAATTTAGCACTGTATCAAAATATCTTTGTAGACGGTAAAAATCCATATTGGTATGTGGATCTGTACCGGTATACACAATATTTCACAGCCCTACCATCAGTTGAGCTGATCCTAGGTCAGCATTAAAAAGCAACATATCCTTAGTTTAGAATATAAGTACTCACATAGTGCGCCTCAGGGAGAAGGTCCATCAATTTAGATCAGCACTCACAGGCAACTGGCAACATATCCTTAGTTAAGGTACAGTAGATGTACTCACACAGCAGTTTCTATCAAGTGGCAGGTCTATAGTCTGTGCCTGGGTACTCAGCTCCACAGTCCAGGTCTGTGCTCCAGGCACTGGCCGCTCTCCTTCTGGCTCATCATCTATAAACACCACTCCCGGCTCCACGCACCTCCTCTTACGACCCTGAGGGAAACAGAGATGTTATTATTGTGTCATTATCAGCACAGGCCTGCATAGATTATAAGATCTTTATATCTTGTTTAAGTAGTTCCTGAGATGTCAAATACTTCTTGAGGCATTCAAGGCAGGAAATAACTGAAAATCAGCAGACACGCAGATTTTCTATACCCTGGAACTTGAAACAGGGACAAATCAGAAAGGTTCAACTTAATGTTAATATGGCTACCCATAAAAATACATTAAATTCTATAAGGTGTCCTACCTTCTGCTCCATGGCAGGGGTGCGGATGCGTTTCCTATCAGGTTGGAAGTCATCATCCTCGGAGGTGAGGGAGGTCTGGAGCTTGTCAGACAGACGAGAGGCTAGAGACTTGGGCTTGTACTCCTCTGGTGGAGGGGGCACTGAACAGACAAGAGACAAAGGTATCAACATTTGTATTGAATTGAAAAATGTACAAACTGAGCTGAGCTAGGGGATTGGGAGTATGACTTACACTGCAGTACAGATTTTTTTTCTCAATCCATTCCTGAGGGGATCCCAACGGGGTGCACATTTCTGTTCGAACTCAGCATGAATACACTATATTCAACTAATAAAATAATCACCAAGCCCTTCATTTGTTGAATCATACGTTTTATTAGTGCTGGGTTAGAATGGAAATATTCACCCCCTGGGCATCCCAATACTGAATGAACACTTATTTTAACTTAATATAATACATCAATAAAATATATTTAGTCTCAAATAAATCATGAACATGTTCAATTTGGCTTAAATAATGCAAAAACAAAGTATTGGAGAAGAAAGTAAAAGTGCAATATGTGTCATTAAAAAAAGCTAACGTTTACGTTCCTTGCTCAGAACATATGAAAGCTGGTGGTTCCTTTTAACATGAGTCTTCAATATTCACAGTTAAGACGTTTTAGGTTGTAGTTATTATAGGAATTATAGGACTATTTCTCTCTATACCATTTGTATTTCATATACCTTTTGACTATTGGATATTCTTATTGGTACTTTAGTATTGCCAGCCTAATCTTGGGAGCTGATAGGCTTGAAGTCATAAACAGCGCAATGCTTGAAGCATAGCAAAGTGCTGCTGGCAAATGCAGGAAAGTGCTGTTTGAATGAATGCTTACGAGCCTGCTGCTGCTTACCACCACTCAGTCAGGCTGCTCTATCAAATCATAGACTTAATTATAATATAATAACACACAGAAATACGAGCCTTAGGTTAATATGGTCAAATCCGGAAACTATCATTTCGAAAACAAAACGTTTATTCTTTCAGTGAAATATGGAACCGTTGCGTAATTTATCTAACGGGTGGCATCCCTAAGTCTAAATATTGCTGTTACATTGGACAACCTTCTAAGTTATGTCATAATTATGTACAATTCTGGCAAATTAATTACGGTCTTTGTTAGGAGGAAATGGTCTTCACACAGTGGAACGAGCCAGGTGGCCCAAACTGCTGCATATACCTTGACTCTGCTTGCACAGAACGAGAAGTGACAATTTCCCTAGTTAAAATTAAATTCATGTTAGCAGGCAATATTAACAAAATGTGCAGGTTTAAAAATATATACTTGTGTATATATTTTAAGAAAGGCATTGATATTTATGGTCAAGTACACATTGGTGCAACAACAGTGCTTTTTTCACGAATGCGCTTGTTAAATCACCCGTTTGGTGAAGTAGGCTATGATTCAATGATAAATTATCAGGCACCGCATCGATTATATGCAATGCAGGACAAGCTACATAAACTAGTAATATCATCAACCATGTGTAGTTAACTAGTGATTACGTTAAGATTGATTGTTTTTCATAAGATAAGTTGAATGCTAGCTAGCACCTTACCTTGGCTCCTTGCTGCGCTTGCATAACAGGTAATCAGCCTGCCACGCAGTCTCCTCAAGGAGTGCAATGTAATCGGCCATGATCGGTGTCCAAAAATGCAGATTACCGATTGTTATGAAAACTTGAAATCGGCCATTCCAATTAATCGGTCGACCTCTAACACTGACCAACATAGTGGATGGCTAAGTGGTTAGGAATCTCACTATTACTATTTCTCAACTAAGATTACCTGGGTCTGTGGGAGAAGATGATCCCTGTGCCATCACTACCTCCGGTGAGCCTGTAAGGTCCACCACCACAGTGGCTAGTGCTTTGGGCCTGTTGTCTGGGACACTGGCGGGTTTGCTATGACAGGCACACTGACAGGGGGTGGTGACAGCTGGCTTCTTACCCTCTGTAGGACTGCTGCCGTCCTGTTCAAGCTTACCTGGACACACACAGGACATACATACTGGAATCATCATCACAGTTAACCTCAAGAGATGATGAATTGTAGTATGCAGCTGCAGAATATGCTACACTTGAATATACACAACATGCAGTAATGCTTTATGTGGACCAGAAATTTAAAATAAAGTATTGCTTGCGAATGCAAAGAAGCCAAGAATCAAAACTCATAAGAAGTTGTCTAAACAGCACCCTGACCATATTGTGCCTGCTGCCAGGCCAGGGGGCAGAGCAGAGCAGGGCTAGGCTCTTGCCACTCCCTGTAGGGCTCTCCAATAGACAGTGCTGTCCATGATTCAGCCCTCGCACTATCTGGGGAGACAATCACACAAACAGGGGTTAGTCAGTCACACACTCAATAACAGACTGATAACACAGAGTAGGCTAACTGCATACAGTATTTATGGGATATGGGGTGAATCTCAAAAGTTGTCCTCTCCTCAGATCTTATCCTCCAGTCTCCTTGCTTCCCTCTGACCTTTTAAGGAGAAGGCAAGGAGAGAGGAGGAATCAAGAAAATACTTTTGAAAATCACCCATGGTTAAAAGTGTGTGATGCTTACACACTTACAGAGTTCATCATGGCCAGCTGCGAGGGGTAGGCTTTGCAAGGGAACTGTATCTTCACCCCTCCTATGGTGTACTCCACTGGGGGAGCAGCCATGGTGACTGCCTTGTCCAACTGATATACTATCTGAAAAAAAAATCAAAACAAGCTTGAAGCCAGTAACGTTACATGTTGCTGCAACTGACAATATCATTCAAATCAATTGGTCACATCCCCCTCACAATATGGCTCTGACTAGTTAACTAGCTAGATCTAGTTATTTGCTTTTTGCGAAATATACGTCTCTGCATTTAGTTATGGTAGCTTATCGAGCTAGCAAGCTGTGTGTCATAACACACACAGCAAAACTAACATCACGCGCTAAAATGTAACGTTTGCTACTGGAAACAGACTGCTTGCTTCTTAAAGTAAGCTTAAGCTAACTAACCTTAACCGCTTTCACTTTTATGTGTGATTTGAAGTACCAGGTAACTAGCTAGCTGTCCTTGAAAGCTTGTATAGCCTCCATCTACCACAACTTTCAGCAAGCATAAACGATCTAGCTATTTACAATATCAATGAAATTAATGTTTGAATGGTGTTAATTTACCTTTGTAGCTACAAATTTGATATACACCGCTTGTTAGCTAACTGTAAACATACCTGACAAGCTAGCTAGAAGTTCCCGCCGTGTAAGCAAGTCCCACAAACCAATCAGATTGGATAAAAACATAGTCGTCACGAAAAATGAGAGGTGACAGTATCGCCAATTACCACAGAGCATTTGCTGGGGTCTCCCATGTGCTAGCAAAATATGAACAACCAATGTATAATTGTCTACATTACAACAGTTTTGTAAATAACATTATACATTATCATGCTAAATGTGTTTTTTTTATGGAGGACCAAACATGCCATCATTATAAATACATGCACATATAAATGGATGAATGAATGCACACATTAGATACACAGTTATTTAAATAATTAATCCCACTTTCATTCATTTATATTATTTCTTCATTTATTTATGTATTTCTTCCTCCAAATTGGAAGGCAAAAATATATTGGTGGTATCTAACACACCATAAGTTAATGAATGTCACGGCGCAGTGCTCTGTTGCATTTGCCTGGGGTTGGTTCAGTACGTCAGAACGGTGTTTAACATTTAATTAAACAGAAACGGTAATGTACTGAACGACCAGTTGAATAACGGCGTGATTATAGTGGCCCAGGCGGCAATCGTCTATAGTGTACTAAACCAGGACTCTCTGTTATCACTTAAACTCTGGCGAAGTCATCAGGCAACTTCATCCAAATTGTTAAGAACTAACGGGTTCACTTCTGTTTCTGTTGTACCAGCTAACTGACTCAAGTTTTTGATGCATGCCTCTTTAAACGGGGTCAGTATGCTAGCTCCCTGAACTTGCCACAGACTGGACTTGAACCAGGGCCTGCTTGACAATGTGCTAACCGATTGCGCTACGCAAAAGCTACTGATTGGATAGCCCCTTTAGCGACATTTCAAGCTAGCTGTGGAGTGACGCTATGTTCTTAACTCCGTTACACCTCCACACGGAAAAGCAGGTCATCTGTAGAGGTGTCGTTTTCAGCACCATTAGCCAGCACTACCAAGTCTCTAGCTACTGCTCGCCTGAACTACTTGCCAGAAGAATTGAGCTACTGTAGCTTTCTACCGGTTTTAAATATCTCAAGTGTGTGTAGTTTGATTCTTTACTTTCGGACCATCAGAGCCAGGAAAAAGCAACCAAGCAACACCGTGAAATGTATCAATCAATCCCACTGTGTCATTTCAACATCTAGTTTTGATTTACATTTGGTTGAGTTGTCAACTAAAGTGAATTCAAAATAAAATCCTTCAAAACATTTCACCATGTCATTGGAATTAGGTTAAGAGTAAAAAAATGTTTTTTTTCATAATTCCCTTACGTTGATGACTTTTTACAAATCCAATCAGTTTTCCACATTGATTTAACGTGGAAACAAAATAGATTCAACCAGTTTTTGCCCAGTGTTAGATACCACCCACAGATGTTTGATTGATACACACTCATTATCATATTGGACAAAGAAATACAGAAATAAATGAATAAATATATCAATAAAATTAACAAATAATTAGATAATAGATAAATTAATGCATTTGGGTTAGTATTTTGGTGTTTTCCTGTTGATTGATTTATGTACGGATTTATTTATTCATGTATTTTTGTGTGCATTTATTTATTTCTTATTATGGCAGATTTGGTACTCCATTTTTGTTTTACAATGTCTGGGTATTGTGAGTGAAATTCTGGTGGTGGTACAGTAACAGAAAAAGATTGGTAATCAATCAATCAAACCTGGCCCTGGTTCAAAATGCCAGATAATTCCGTTTTCATACAGTCATTGGTTTTCACCGCTCCAGGGGGGCCTGGCAGCATCTCTTTTCTTTCATGGTAAGAATCCCACTGTTTTTTAAGACGTTGATTCAGATAAGGGGGCACTGCAAAAAATAATGCCAGTGAACAGCTGCTTGGCATGAACACATACAAAAATCATCAGCACACTTTATGTAAATAGGCCTAACCTACCATAATTTATGATAAGTCGCTGATTGATATAGACTGCAATTATGATATCGTTGGATCACAGTTCTTTAAAACAGATACTTTATTTTGAGTTGCAAAACATTCAAGACAGCCCCTTTAATCACTCAGTGTTCTGAGTAAAATTATTTTGAGACCACACCACCCCCAAATTCCCAGCCACAGTCCCACGTACGTTTAGACACAAGCTGTACCCAGAGTGTACAAAACATTAGGAAAGTATGCTCTTTATGTGACAGACTGACCCGGTGAATCCACGTGAATCCAGGCTATAATCTCTTATTGATGTCACCTGTTAAATCCACTTCAATCAGTGTAGATGAAGGGGAGGAGTCAGGTTAAAGGAGTATTTTGAAGATTGTGTATGTGTGCCATTCAGAGAATGAATGGGCAATACAAAATATTGATGTGCCTTTGAACAGGGTATGGTAGTAGGTGCCAGGTGCACTGGTTTTAGTGCCTCAAGAACTGCAACGCTGCTGGGGTTTTCACTCTCAACAGTTTCCAGCCAACTTGACACAATTGTGGGAAGCACTGGCTTCAACGTGGGCCAGCATCCCTGTGGAACACTTTCGACACCTTGTAGTCCATGCCCGATGAATTGAGATGGTTCTGAGGGAAAAGGGGGGAGCAACTCAATATTAGGAAGGTGTTCCTAATGTTTTGTACACTCAGTGTTTGTGGCAGGGACTCCAGACAATCACAGATTATAAAGGGAAAGGCAGTCATGTCGCGGACACCGACGCCTCGCTCCCAGACAAGCTACAACTTCTTTGCCCGCTTCGAGGAAAACACAGCCGTCTATGCGGGTCACCGCTGCTCACAAGGACTGTACCCTCACAAGGACTGTACCCTCACAAGGCTGCCGGCCCAGACTGCACCCAAAGCCGCGTAATCAGAGCATGTGCAGACCAGCTGACTAGAGTGTTTATGAGCATGGGAAATCTCTCCCTATCCCAGTCTGTTGTCCCCACTTGCTTTAAGATGTCCACCATTGTTCCTGTACTCAAGAAAGCGAAGATAACTGAACTAAATGACTATCGACCCATAGCACTCACTTCTGTCATCATGAAGTGCTTTGAGAGGGTTGTTAAGGTTCATACAGTATCACCTCCACCTTATCCAACACCCTTGATGCACTGCAATTTGCATACCACCCCAACAGATCCACGGATGATGTCATCACACTGGCCTATCCCATCTGGAAAAGAGCAATACCAATGTAAGAATGCTGTTCATCATTAAGCTCGGGGCCCTGGGTCTGAACCCCGGCCTGTGCAACTGGGTCCTGTACTTCCTGGCGGGCTGACCCTTGGTGGTGAAGTTAGGCAACAACATCTCTTCCACGCTGATTCTCAACACATGGGCCCCAACAGGTGTGGCTGAAATAGCCAAATCCTGGACATTAATATGGAGTTGGTCCCCCCTTTGCTGCTATAACAGCCTCCACTCCTCTGGGAAGGCAGTTCCACTAGATGTTGGAACATTGCTGCGGTGATTTGATTCCGTTCAGCCATGAGCATTAGTGAGGTCGGGCACTGATGTTGGGCGATTAGGCCTGAATCAGAGTGGGCGTTCCAATTCATCCCAAAGGTGTTCAATGGATTTGAGGTCAAGGCTCTGTGTAGGCCTGTCAAGTTCTTACACACCGATCTCGACAAACCATTTCTGTATGGACCTTGCTTTGTGCACTGGGCCATTGTCATGCTGAAACAGGAAAGGGCCTCCCCCAAACTTTCGCCACAAAGTTGGAAGCACGGAATCATCTAGAATGTCATTGTATGCTGTAGCATTAAGATTTCCCTTCACTGGAACTAAGCCCAAACCATGAAAAACAGCCCCAGACCATTTTTCCTCCTCCACCACCAAACTTTACAGTTGGCACTAAGCATTGGGGCAGGTAACGTTCCTAAACCTCGGACTGCCAGATGACGAAGCATGATTCATCACTCCAGAGAATGTGTTTCCGCTGCTCTAAAGTCCAATGGAGGCAAGCTTTACATCACTCCAGCCGACGCTTGGCATTGCGCATGGTAGACTTAAGCTTGTGTGCGGCTGCTCGGCCATTGAAACCCATTTCATGAAGCTCCCGACAAACAGTTATTGTGCTGATGTTGCTTCCAGAGGCACTTGGTGGTGAGTGTTGCAACCGAGGAGAGACAATTTTTACGTGCTTCAGCACTGGCCGGTCCCGTTCTGTGAGCTTATGTGGCCTACCACTTCACAATAACAGAACTTACAGTTGACCGGGGTGGCTCTAGCAGGGCAGAAATTTGACGGACTGACTTGTTGGAAAGGTGTCATCCTATGACTGAAAGTCACTGAGCTCTTCAGTACGGGTCATACTACTGCCAATGCTTGTCTATGGAGATTGCATGGCTGTGTGCTGAAATAGCTGAATGCACTAATTTAAAGGGGTGTCCACATACGTTTTAGCTGTGTATGTGTGTATAATAAATATATAATATACTGTATGTGTGTATACACAGTACCAGTCAACAGTTTGGACCCACCTACTCATTCAAGGATTTATTTTTAAAATTCTCTACATTATAGAATAATAGTGAAGACTTCAAAACTATGAAATAACACATATGGAATCATGTAGTAAGCAAAAAATGTGTTAAACAAATCAAAATATATTTTATACTTGAGATTCTTCAAAGTAGCCACCCTTTGTCTTGATGACAGCTTTGCACACTCTTGGCATTCTCTCAACCAGCTTCATGAGGTAGTCACCTGGAAGTATTTAAATTAACTGGTGTGCCTTGTTAAAAGTTCATTTGTGGAATTTATTTCCTTATTGTGTTTCAGCCAATCAGTTGTGTATACAGAAGATAGCCCTATTTGGTAAGACCAAGTCCATATCATGGCAAGAACAGCTCAAATAAGCAAAGAGAAATGACCGTCATTTCTTTAAAACATGAAGCTCAGTCAAAGCGGAAAATTTCAAGAACTTTGAAAGTTTCTTCAAATGCAGTTGCAAAAACCATCAAGCACTATAATAAAACTGGCTCTCATGAGGACTACCACAGGAAAGGAAGACCCAGAGTTACCTCTGCTGCAGAGGATAAGTTCATTAGAGTTACCAGCCTCAGAAATTGCAGCCCAAATAAATGCTTAAGTAACAGACACATCTTAACGTCAACTGTTTAAATGTTTTAATTTAAAAATATGTATTTTTATGGTCGAATTGCTGCAAATAAACCACTACTAAAGGACACCAATAAGAAGAAGAGACTTGCTTTGGACAAGAAACACGAGCAATGGACATTAGACCGGGGAATGTGTCCTTTGGTCTGATGAGTCCAAATTTGAGATTTTTGGTTCCAACCGCTGTGGCTTTGTGAGACGCAGAGTAAGTGAACGGATGATCTCTGCATGTGCGGTTCCCACCGTGAAGCATGGAGGAGGAGGTGTGATTGTGTGGGGATGCTTTGATGGTGACACTGTCTGTGATTTATTTAGAATTCAAGGCACACTTAACCAGCATGGCTACCACAACATTCTGCAGAGATACGCCTTCCCATCTGGTTTGCGCTTAGTGGGACTATCATTTGTTTTCAACAGGACAATGACCCAACACACCTCCAGGCTGTGTAAGGGCTATTTGACCAGGAAGGAGAGTGATGGAGTGCTACATCAGATGACCTGGCCTCCACAATCACCTGACCTCAACCCAATTGAGATGGTTTCTGATGAGTTGGACCGCAGAGAGAAGGAAAATCAGCCAACAAGTGCTCAGCATATGTGTGAACTCCTTCAAGACTTTTGGAAAGCATTTCAGGTGAAGCTGGTTGAGAGAATGCCAAGAGTGTGCAAAGCTGTCATCAAGGCAAAGGGTGGCTACTTAGATTCTCAAATTTGCTTAACACTTTTTTGGTTACTACATGATTCCATATTTGCTATTTCAAAGTGTTGATGTCTTCATTATTATTAAACAATGTAAAAATAAAGAAAAACCCTTGAATGAGTAGGTGGGTCCAAACTTTTGACTGGTACTGTATGTGTGCGTTCTGGACTCTGACATTGCTAGTCTTGATATTATTATTATTTTTTATTATTCGTATTTTTTTGAGTGGTGGTATTTTTTGTATTGTTAGGTATACTGCACTGATGGAGCTTGAAATATGAGCCTTTCGTGTCACCTGCGATAATTTCTGCAAAATATGTGTACCCGATCAGTACGATTTGATTTGAACTAGCTGTTTCAACAGACATGCTCCTTAGCTCTGTCTTTACTGCCTGCATTGCATATAGCACACATTATTACATTTCTGAGATAGATAGCTGTCTCACCACAGAACCATATTTGTTCCTAAGCGTTGCCCATATTTTTCCCTTAGTGACTAAAATGCAGATTAGTACCAGAAGTCCTTATTCCTAGCGACAGGATGCAAAACCACAAAACCACACAAGACATTTTGGAAGCTCTTTGTGCATGGCAAATGGCACCCTATTCCCTATATAGTGCACTACAATGGCACCCAAAAGTAGTGCAATATATAGGGTGCCATTTGGGACACATCCCTTGTCTTTGGAATCAGCATGTCTCGTTGCTGAGGTCAATGGAAAATATCTGTGGTTTGACATTATATTTAAAGCAGCAGTCTAAAAAACAGCAGTTGGCTTGGCTCACTTATTCTTTCAACCAAGTTGCTACTACTTCAGACAACATTTTTGCCAAATTAGGGCAAAGTTGAACTTCAGACGAAAACAAAATGGACATTCAACCTACCATTTCTCTGGTTGGATGATTTGGATGTTTTACAGAGTATTCCTTTTGCATTCTGAAGTGTGTTGATTTGAAAGACAGAAAATGCATATGCTCATAAAGTCAGCTGTTTTGTGGATACACTCCACTTATAAACACTATCAGTTAAAATCCAATTGAATGTCCAGCAGAGGTCAGTGTTGTCTATAATATACACCATTGACAGGACATCATTACCTCAGCTTGGTGGTTGCGTTATATTGTGAGTGCACTTGCATAGTGTTGCTGTATGGTTTGTCCAGCAAGTGCTGTTCCTCTTTCTGGCCTGTCTGTGAGAGGGGTAAGTGTGAGTGAAAGAGGAGAAGGGAGAAATGGACTGAAGTTAGAGGAGTAGAAGAGATCAAAGGGAGAAACAGACTGAACATGGAGCAGAAAAGGAGAGGAGAAAACAGAGAAGGAGAAAAGTTGAACGGGGAATGTGGAGGAGGATAGGAGAGAGGGAAACGGAGTGAATGTGGAGGAGGATAGGAGAGAGGGAAACGGAGTGAATGTGGAGGAGGATAGGAGAGAGGGAAACGGAGTGAATGTGGAGGAGGATAGGAGAGAGGGAAACGGAGTGAATGTGGAGGAGGATAGGAGAGAGGGAAACGGAGTGAATGTGGAGGAGGATAGGAGAGAGGGAAACGGAGTGAATGTGGAGGAGGATAGGAGAGAGGGAAACGGAGTGAATGTGAAAGAAGAGGAGAGAGGGGGAAACATAGGAAACTTGAGTTTAGGCGACAGAACCAGAGGCTGGACACCTGATATCACCTTATCCTCCCGGCAACCCCTCAGCAACCTCCCGGCAACCCTGACACACTGAAAGAATTAGTCCTGTCGCCCAGCGTCACGGCTCTCCTTTCCCCTGCTTTCCCCAGCCTGCCAGACCCCTCGGCTCTGATTTATATTAGGTTTCTTATCTAATAACTCCAACTGCAGGAACCGTGGACCCAATGCTGTTTAACAGCAACTGTAAAACACAAGTTGTAAAAACACAGCACACTACAGCCACAAACACACCCCAACTCCTTATTCCATCACACAGACCCCAACCAATGCCCTCCATGACACAGGCCCCAATCAACCCCAACGCCCGCCATCACACAGGATCCAACCATCCCCAACTCCCGCCATCACACAGGATCCAACCAACCCCAATGCCCTCCATCACACAGGATCCAACCAATCCCAACTCCCTCCATCACACAGGCTCCATCCAACCCAATCTCCCTCCATCACACAGGCCCCAACCAACGCCCTCCATGACACAGGCCCCAACCAACCCCAACGCCCACCATCACACAGGATCCAACCATCCCCAACTCCCACCATCACACAGGATCCAACCAACCCCAACTCCCTCCATCACACAGGCCCAATCCAACCCCAACTCCCTCCATCACACAGGCTCCATCCAACCCAAACTCCCTCCATCACACAGGCCCCAACCAACGCCCTCCATGACACAGGCCCCAACCAACCCCAACGCCCACCATCACACAGGATCCAACCATCCCCAACTCCCGCCATCACACAGGATCCAACCAACCCCAACTCCCTCCATCACACAGGCCCAATCCAACCCCAACTCCCTCCATCACACAGGCCTCAACCAACCCCAACTCCCTCCATCACACAGGCCTCAACCAACCCCAACTCTATCCATCACACAGGCCCCAGCCAACCATCTCCCTCCATCACACAGGCCCCAACCAACCCCAACTCCCTCCATCACACAGGCCCCATCCTCATGGTCCATGAGGGCATAATGAGACAGTAGAAGACAGACTGCAGCAGTATGGTCCATGAGGGCATAATGAGACAGTAGAAGACAGACTGCAGCAGTATAGTCCATGAGGGCATAATGAGACAGTAGAAGACAGACAGCAGCAGTATGGTCCATGAGGGCATAATGAGACAGTAGAAGACAGACTGCAGCAGTATGGTCCATGAGGGCATAATGAGACAGTAGAAGACAGACTGCAGCAGTATGGTCCATGAGGGCATAATGAGACAGTAGAAGACAGACTACAGCAGTATGGTCCATAAGGGCATAATGAGACAGTAGAAGACAGACTGCAGCAGTATGGTCCATGAGGGCATAATGAGACAGTAGAAGACAGACTACAGCAGTATGGTCCATAAGGGCATAATGAGACAGTAGAAGACAGACTGCAGCAGTATGGTCCATGAGGGCATAATGAGACAGTAGAAGACAGACTGCAGCAGTATGGTCCATGAGGGCATAATGAGACAGTAGAAGACAGACTACAGCAGTATGGTCCATAAGGGCATAATGAGACAGTAGAAGACAGACTGCAGCAGTAGGGTCCATGAGGGCATAATGAGACAGTAGAAGACAGACTACAGCAGTATGGTCCATGAGGGCATAATGAGACAGTAGAAGACAGACTGCAGCAGTATGGTCCATGAGGGCATAATGAGACAGTAGAAGACAGACTGCAGCAGTATGGTCTATGAGGGCATAATGAGACAGTAGAAGACAGACTGCAGCAGTATGGTCCATGAGGGCATAAAGAGACAGTAGAAGACACACAGCAGCAGTATGGTCCATGAGGGCATAATGAGACAGTAGAAGACAGACTGCAGCAGTATGGTCCATGAGGGCATAATGAGACAGTAGAAGACAGACTACAGCAGTATGGTCAATGAGGGCATAATGAGAAAGTAGAAGACAGACAGCAGCAGTATGGTCCATGAGGGCATAATGAGACAGTAGAAGACAGACTGCAGCAGTATGGTCCATGAGGGCATAATGAGACAGTAGAAGACAGACTGCAGCAGTAGGGTCCATGAGGGCATAATGAGACAGTAGAAGACACACAGCAGCAGTATGGTCAATGAGGGCATAATGAGACAGTAGAAGGCAGACTGCAGCAGTATGGTCCATGAGGGCATAATGAGACAGTAGAAGACACACAGCAGCAGTATGGTCCATGAGGGCATAATGAGACAGTAGAAGACAGACTGCAGCAGTATGGTCCATGAGGGCATAATGAGACAGTAGAAGACAGACTGCAGCAGTATGGTCCATGAGGGCATAATGAGACAGTAGAAGACAGACTGCAGCAGTAGGGTCCATGAGGGCATAATGAGACAGTAGAAGACACACAGCAGCAGTATGGTCAATGAGGGCATAAAGAGACAGTATAAGACAGACAGCAGCAGTATGGTCCATGAGGGCATAATGAGACAGTAGAAGACAGACTGCAGCAGTAGGGTCCATGAGGGCATAATGAGACAGTAGAAGACAGACTGCAGCAGTATGGTCCATGAGGGCATAATGAGACAGTAGAAGACAGACAGCAGCTCTGGTCTAGAGAATAGTGAACCCATACAGGCTCTTAGCACTGTATGTTTTAGTGTGGTGCTACACCCCCACCAGTCTTTATTTCATTTCCATCGCTCCCCACTCAGCTTTCTGTCACACCTGCATTCTGACCCTGTTCCAGAACACCAGCCAGCACAGGAAATGGTCTGCGGCAACAAATAGCACTCTATTACTTATTTAGTGCACTACTTTTGACCAGGGCCCATAGAGCTCTAGTTAAAGGTAATGCACTATTAGGGAATATGGTGCCATGTGGGATACATTTTCCCAGACCGACCATTGACCTCTGCATCCCAGCTCTGGTCCAGGAGGGCTGCGGCCGGGGTCACCTCAGGGCTGACCTGCTGTAAATCTCTCTCTTTCTCTCGCTCTCTGTGACCCTCTCTCTGACCTCTTCTCTTACTCTCTCTCGCTCTCTCTGACCTCCCCCCTCCCCCTCTCTTTATCTCTCTCTCCCTCTCTGTGCCTGTTTTAATCTCATCATGGAGGGAAACGGGGTTCCCACTGGGCACACACCTCTGAATCAATGTTGTCTCCATGTCATTTCAATGAAACTACGTTGAACCAATGTGGAATAGATGTTGAATTGACGTCTGTGCCCAGTTGTGTATTAGAAGCATGGGGAGTTGGTGACTGGTTCAGCTGAATTGTCTGCATGTATTTCCTGGCTTGGACAACCTCCACACTGTCTTACTGGGGAGTTGTGATGTGTCCTAAATCACCCCTTATCCCTGTATACTGCACTAGTTCTGACCAGAGCCATATGGGAATAGGATGCCATTTGGGACATCCTTGGTTTGCATTTTTCAAACAGGCCCTGC
This sequence comes from Oncorhynchus gorbuscha, assembly GCF_021184085.1. Classification (NCBI taxonomy): domain Eukaryota; kingdom Metazoa; phylum Chordata; class Actinopteri; order Salmoniformes; family Salmonidae; genus Oncorhynchus; species Oncorhynchus gorbuscha. Next base: position 36,583,756 of record NC_060185.1, read on the forward strand.
AGAATGTTTCAGTAATATGTTTTGTCTTGGTGTTGGTACAGTACATTCTCATAAATGCTGTCATCAGCTATAAGTGCAGTAGGCCAGGATGTATTCTAAAGAGAAAACACTGTGATTTCTTCTGTAGTTAGCCAGTCTCACCTCTTCTCATTAACACCTGGCCCACTGCAGTAGACATACATGGTGCAGTCCAGGCCTTGTCTAATATAAGGGAGAGGCTGAGTCACAGTGCTTCTCTCAACAATAGACCTCTTCATCCTAAACCACCCTTCTCTCAGCCCTGGACCCAGGGACCACCTCATAACCTAAACAGACAGACAGAGGCAGACGGACCCCTTCCAACCCTTCCCTCTCCCCTCCCAGGTCTGTATCTCAGGTTCACTCAAACTCTATGTGACTGATATGTCTAGTTCCACAGCTGAGAGTCTCCTGGTGGGAGGAAGTACAGAAGGATTAAATTGGCGTTGGCTTTCCTGTTGAGGGAAGTGGACGTTATAGCCCCCCCCCCCCTCTGCACTTCTCTTAATTACTCCCAACTGAGGCTCCACGTCTAATTTCCCTCCCATTCTCTCTGTTCCCGTGTCAACTGGTTGACTCTGAAGCCTTTTCCCAGCATCCTCCATTCTAATCTGATTACTGGAGGTATTCCCAGTGCATTGTGGGAGAAGGCTGTGTGAAGCCCAGCAAGCTTCAGAGCGATACAGAGAACGAGTCTCACGGAGATGAGGAAGGGAAGAGGATCACTTTTTTTCTCTCTCTCCCACTCCCTCTCTCTCTGGTGCTGCGGAGCATCAAACGCTGTGTGTGTCTGGGGAACCACACACTAACTATAGACCTACAACAGAGAGAAAAGAGAGGAGAGCTGTCTTATAATAGCAAACTACAGGTGGAAAGACTAGAAACATAGCTAGCAAGGCTCTAGCAAAAAGACAATCTCTAAGAAACTAGCTTCTCGAGGAGACCATCTCTAAGAAGCCAGCTACATATTCTTGCATTTTATTTAAAATGTTATCTGAATCATCATGGAACACATAGGCCAGACTTGTAGCGAAGTTCCCTGTGGTAACGTCATGTCTTCCCGATGGTAAAAGCCTGGACCATCGGGCCGTGACTGGGCCTGGAAGGCGTTGTTGTTTCACGCATGGAGAACAATCAGCCGTGACGCCTCATTACAGACTGGTAGTGGAGTGGTTGGCCCTCTCCTCCCTCCTCTTCCCTCTCTCCTCCCTCCTATCCACCTCCCCTCTCTCCTCTCTCCTCTCCCCTCAACCCTCTTGAGGAGAACCCTTTTGCAATGACATTTTAGTCATCTAGCAGATGCTCTTATCCAGAGCGACTTACAATTAGTGCATTCATCTTAAGATCGCTAGGTGAGAGAACATATCACAATCGTAGCAAGTACATCTTCCCCCAATAAAGTAGTTATCAGAAAAGTCAGCGGTAGTAGGAAAAGACAAGTGGGATTTCTCCTCTCCTCTCCCCGAGGGGCTGGGAGTGTTAGCCTCTGGACTACAGAGGAAGCAGGAGTGGCTGGGCCATGCAAAGCCTTTTCCGGACCATAAACGACAGGTTTATTTTTAAAGTTCTGCCTCAGTGTGCCTCGCTTCCTAAAATACCTTTCATGCAAAACAAAATGCTGGGTGTGCAGGGCCTTCCAGAACCCTCTCTCTCTGCCTGTCTGCCTGTTGGAGGACTGGGTTGGCTGGCTGGCTGGTTGGTTGGTTGGTTGGTCAGGCAGGCAGCAGGCCTTGGTTTCTGGGCATTGGTGGAGAGAGACAGGGGTGGTCATCAGGGCCAAATCCCCAGCCACAAGTGGCCTAGACAGGATTATCATGTTGTCAATGGGTGGAACAGTGTGTGTGTGTTGGTGTGTGCATGCTTGTATTTGTGTGTGTGTGTGCATATGTGTGTGCTTACGCGTGTCCTTGCTTGTATGTGTGTGTGTGTGTGTGTGTGCGCACGCGCGCGTGTGTGTGTGTGGTGTGTGTGTATGTGTGTGTGTGTGTGTGTGTGTGTGTGTGTGTGTGTGTGTGTGTGTGTGTGTGTGTGTGTGTGTGTGTGTGTGTGTGTGTGTGTGTGTGTGTGTGTGTGTGTGTGTGTGTGTGTGTGTGTGTGTGTGTGTGTGTGTGTGTGTGTGTGTGTGTGTGTGTGTGTGTGTGTGTGTGTGTGTGTGTGTGTGTCATTGCAGTGGAAGGGTGAAGCATCATGTTCCTGCCTGCAGGGGAATGAATGGAAGAGAGAAGTATTATTTATGGTGTAGGTCTTTTCCATGCCACAATGTGCTACAGTGCTCAGCTCTGATGTAGGACTTGAATAATATTTCACAGATGAAATAGAGCAAAGCAACATGTTGCTAAATACATTACCACTGCCGTATATTTCTAGTTTTTTTCCGGAGCTTGCAAAGAGCATGCAAAGGCCCCTAAATGCCGCCTTCACGTGACTTAAAATCCTTGTATGTTTTACTGTATGTTATTGACTGGATATTCAGACTTATTTAGTGCCTCTGTGGTGATAAGGGTGTAGAATTGATATTTCAGTTTAATTTTCAACTCCTTATTTACAATTTATTTCCTAGATGTTTTATCTCGTCTTCTACAACCCCAATAGTTACAGTGAGGAATACGGCTGGGGAGTCTGGGTTTGGTTTTAGGTATGGGTTTGTGGCAGGGGATGGGGTTGGGTCTGGGTTTGGGCATGACTCTTTCTGGATTTGTGTTTCGGGCCTGCAGGTCTGGGTCTCCGCCTGGGTGTGGCTGCTGGGTGGTTTCCAGAAGGTTCCTCTTCATAGCTGAAGCCTCTTCACCCCGCTGCACCACAGGCCTCTCTACCCTGCCTCTCTTCACCCCGCTGCACCACAGGCCTCTCTACCCTGCCTGTCTTCACCCCGCTGCACCACAGGCCTCTCTACCCTGCCTCTCTTCACCCCGCTGCACCACAGGCCTCTCTACCCTGCCTGTCTTCAACCCGCTGCACCACAGGCCTCTCTACCCTGCCTGTCTTCACCCCGCTGCACCACAGGCCTCTCTACCCTGCCGCTCTTCACCCCGCTGCACCACAGGCCTCTCTACCCAGCCTGTCTTCACCCCGCTGCACCACAGGCCTCTCTACCCTGCCTCTCTTTACCCCGCTGCACCACAGGCCTCTCTACCCTGCCTCTCTTTACCCCGCTGCACCAAAGGCCTCACAACCCTGCCTGTCTTCACCCCGCTGCACCACAGGCCTCTCTACCCTGCCTGTCTTCACCCCACTGCACCACAGGCCTCACAACCCTGCCTGTTTTCACCCCGCTGCTCCACAGGCCTCTCTACCCTGCCTGTCTTCACCCCGCTGCACCACAGGCCTCACAACCCTGCCTGTTTTCACCCCGCTGCACCACAGGCCTCTTTACCCTGCCTGTCTTCACCCCGCTGCACCACAGGCCTCACAACCCTGCCTGTTTTCACCCCGCTGCACCACAGGCATCTCTGTGAGGTTACTCCACTTCCGCTGAGCTCTACACCCTCAGACCCTGTCACGAAAACACTGCCGCCAACGCAGCTGAGCCAGCACATCAAACACGGCCCCACACCTAACAAACAGACACTTCTGGCCCAATCAGAAACATGTGGTGAGCGGATGGGGTGCAGCTGTTTGCCGCTCCAATCAATGCCCACACCCTTCCAAACGACCGACCGACAGACCTGGGCCAGATGTGGAGAGAGGGAGAGAGAGGAAGAGGACCATCTCACGTAAGGTACAGATGTTTTTTCTCCCTCTCCTTCCTGCCTTAGAATCACCACCACAAGGAAAACTTTGCTGCTGTGTGACTATGAATCGGTGCTAGTAAATTTAGCATGTTGGTGCTCCACCCAGATCAGATTCAGTATTGGAGTACAGACAGGACAGACCACTGAGCTGAGGGTTGCCACCATGCAGAATGGAGGGGTAGAAGAAGGGAGGGAGGGATGCCTGTTACCATGCAGAAAGCTGTCTGAAAACAGAGAACTGGAGAAAAACATGTTACCCCTTCCAGACGAGGCAGTGAGAGTGCACCGCTAACTACCCCCTCCACCCTGAGCTCTGCTGATAATACAGTTTATATAGTAGCCATCTGACACTATGCTGAATGTGACATTTAATGTGACGGTCTTGAATGACAGAAGCTCTGTGTCTCTACAAGGATGTAATTTTGGTGTTAGCAAAAAACAAAAAAAAATACTTGTTTGCCACAGAGGACCTTGGAATGTCCCTTGGAGTGGGAGGATGGTAAGGACTGACAGACCCTGGGTTCCATGGCTGTGTGTCCCGAATGGCACCATATTCCCTATATAGTGCACTACTTTTGACAAAAGCCCTATGGGTTCTACTCTAAAGTAATGCACTAAATAGGGAAAGGGGTGCCATTTGGAACACAGGCACTTACTCTCACCCTTTCAAACCACCATTTCTATATTTGGTGGAAATATACACTACCGTTCAAAAGTTTGGGGTCCCTTACAAATTTTAAATTAGAAATGTCCATTAAAATAACATAAAATTTATCAGAAATACAGTGTAGACATTGATAATGTTGTAAATGACTATTGTAGCTGGAAACAGCAGAGTTTTTATGGAGTATCTACATAGGCATACAGAGGCCCATTATCAGCAACCCTCACTCCTGTGTTCCAATGGCACATTGTGTTAGCTAATCCAGGTTTATCATTTTAAAAGGCTAATTGATCATTAGAAAACCCTTTTGCAATCATGTTAGCAATTATGTTAGCTGAAAACTGTTATTCTGATTAAAGAAGCAATAAAACCGGCCTTCTTTAGACTAGTTGAGTATCTGGAGCATCAGCGTTTGTGGGTTCAATTACAGGCTCAAAATGGCCAGAAACAAAGAGTTTCTTCTGAAACTCGTCAGTCTATTCTTGTTCTGAGAAATGAAGGCTATTCCATGTCAGAAATTGCCAAGAAACTGAAGATCTCGTATAATGCTGTGTACTACTCCCTTCACAGAACAGCACAAACTGTCCCTAACCAGAATAGAAAGAGGAGTGGGAGGCCCCGGTGCACAACTGAGCAAGAGAACAAGTACATTAGAGTGTCTAGATGGAGAAACAGATGCCTCACAAGTCCTCAACTGCCAGCTTCGGGATGCTGGCCTTCTAGGCAGAGTTCCTCTGTCCAGTGTCTGTTCTTTTTCCCATCTTAATATTTTATTTTTATTGGCCAGTCTGAGATGGCTTCTTTTTTGCCTTGAAGGCAAGCATCCCGGAGTTGCCTCTTCCTTGTTGATGTTGAGACTGGTGTTTTGCGGGTAATATTTAATGAATCTGCCAGTTGAGGACTTGTGAGGCATCTGTTTCTCAAACTAAACACTAATGTACTTGTCCAATTAATGAACATGCACCTGTGGAACGGACGTTAAGACACTAACAGTTTACAGACGGTAGGCAATTAAGGTCATAGTTTTGAAAACTTAGGACGCAAAATAGGACTTTCTACTGACTCTGAAAACACCAAAAGAAAGATGCCCAGGGTCCCTGCTCATCTGTGAGAACATGCTGCATGGAGGCATGAGGACTGCAGATGTGGCCAGGGCAATAAATTGCAATGTCTGTACTGTGAGACGCCAAAGACGGTGCTACAGGGAGACAAGAAGGATAGCTGATCATCCACCTTCACAGGATCAGTACATCCGAACATCACACCTGCAGGACAGGTACAGGATGGAAACACCAACTGCCGAGTTACACCAGTAACGCACAATCCCTCCATCAGTGCTCAGACTGTCTGCAATAGGCTGAGAGAGGCTGGACTGAGGGCTTGTAGGCCTGTTGTAAGGCAGGTCCTCACCAGACATCACCGGAAACAAGATTGCCTATGGGAACAAACCCACCGTCGCCGGACCAGACAGGACTGGCAAAAATTGTTCTTCACTGACGAGTCGTGGTTTTGTCTCACCAGGGGTGATGGTTGGATTCGAGGTTTATCATTGAAGGAATGAGTGTTACACCAAGGCCTGTACTCTGGAGCAGGATCGAGGTGGAGGGTCCGTTATGGTCTGGGGTGTGTCACAGCATCATCAGACTGAGCTTGTTGTCATTGCAGGCAATCTCAACGCTGTTCGTTACAGGGAAGACATCCTCCTCCCTCATGTGGTACCCTTCCTGCAGGCTCAACCTGACATGACCCTCCAGCATGACAATTCCACTATACTATTCCGCTATACAATTCCACTATATACAATTCCGCTATACTGCTCGTTATGTGCATGATTTCCTGCAAGAGACGAATGTCAGTGTTTTGCCATGGCCAGCGAAGAGCCCGGATCTCAATCCCATTGAGCACGTCTGGGACCTGTTGGATCGGAGGGTGAGGGCTAGGGCCATTCCCCCCAGAAATGTCCTGGAACTTGCAGGTGCTTTGGTGAAGAGTGGGTAACATCTCACAGCAAGAACTGGCAAATCTGGTGCAGTCCATGAGGAGGAGATGCACTGCAGTACTTAATGTTCTCAGCTATACTTTTCGTGGCTGTTTATTTACCACCACAGACAGATTCCTGCACTAAGACTGCACTCTGCCAGCTGTATAAGGAAATAAGCAAACAGGAAACCACTCACCCAGAGACGGCGCTCCTAGTGGCCGGAAACTTTAATGCAGGGAAACTTAAATCCGTTCTACCAAATCTCTATCAACATGTTAAATGTGCAACCAGAGGGAAAAAATTCTAGATCATCTGTACTCCACACACAGAGATGTGTACAGAGCTCTCCCTCGCCCTCCGTTTGGTAAATCCGATCACAACTTCATCATCCTGACTCCTGCTTACAAGCAAAAATTAAAGCTGGAAGCACCAGTGACTTAAAGCTGGAAGCACCAGTGACTAGTGGTCAGATGAAGCAGATGCTAAACTACAGGACTGCTTTGCTATCACAGACTGGAACATGTTCTGGGATTCTTCTTATGGCATTGAGGAGTACACCACATCTGTCACTGGCTTTGAGGACGTCGTCTCCACAGTGACTGTATGTACATACCCCAACCAAAAGCCATGGATTACAGGCATCATTCGCACTGAGCTAAAGGGTAGGGCTGCCGCTTTCAATGTGCGGGACTCTAACCCAGAAGGTTACAAGAAATCCCGCTATGCCCTGCGACAAACCATCAAACAGGCATAGCGTCAATACAGGGCTAAGATTGAATCATACTACACCGACTCCGACGCTCGTCGGATGTGGCAGGGCTTGCAAACTATTACAGACTACAAAGAGAAGCACAGCCGTGAGCTGCCCAGCGACCCGAGCCTACCAGACGAGGTAAATCACTTCTATGCTCACTTCGAGGCAAGCAACACTGAGGCATGCATGAGAGCATTAGCTGTTCCGGCCGACGTGAGTAAGACCTTTAAACAGGTCTACATTCCCAAGGCTGTGGGGCCAGATGGATTACCAGGACATGTGCTCCGGGCATGTGGTGACCAACTGGCAGGTGTCCTCACTGCCATTTTCAACATGTCCCTGATTGAGTCTGAAATACCAACATACCTCAAGCAGACCACCATAGTCCCTGTGCCCAAGAGCACAAATGCAAACTGCCTAAATGACTACAGACCCGTGGCACTCACGTCCGTAGCCATGAAGTGCTTTGAAAGGCTGGTAATGGCTCACATCAACACCATTATCCCAGAAACCCTAGACCCACTCCATTTTACATACCGCTCAAACAGATCCACGGATGATGCAATCTCTATTCCACTCCACACTGCCCTTTCCCACCTGGACAAAAGGAACACCTATGTGTGAATGCTATTCATTGACTACAGCTCAGCGTTCAACACCATGGTACCCTCAAAGCTCATCACTAAGCTAAGGAACCTGGGACTAAACACCTCCCTCTGCAACTGGATCCTGGAGTTCCTGACGGGCCGCCCCCAGGTGGTGAGGGTAGGTAGCAACACATCTGCCATGCTGATCCTCAACACTGGAGCTCCCCAGGGGTGCGTGCTCAGTCCCCTCCTGTACTCCCTGTTCACCCACGACTGCATGGCCAGGCACGACTCTAACACCATCATCAAGTTTGCTGACGACACAACAGTGGTAGGTCTGATCACCGACAATGACGTGACAGACTATAGGGAGGAGGTCAGAGACCTGGCCGGGTGGTGCCAGAATAACAACCTATCTCTCAAAGTAACCAAGACCAAGGGGATGATTGTAGACTATAGGTCAAGGAGCACCGAGCACGTCCCCATTCTCATCGACGGGGCTGTAGTGGAGCAGGGTGAGAGCTTCAAATTCCTTGGTGTCCACATCAACAACAAACAAGAATGGTCCAAACACACCAAGACAGTAGTGAAGAGCGCACGACAAAGCCTATTCCCCCTCAGGAAACTAAAAAGATTTGGCATGGGTCCTGAGATCCTCAAAAGGTTCTACAGCTGCAACATCGAGAGCATCCTGACAGGTTACATCACTGCCTGGTACGGCAATCGCGCAACCTCCGACCGCAAGGCACTTCAGAGGGTAGTGGGTACGGCTCAGTACATCACTGGGGCAAAGCTGCCTGCCATCCAGGACCTCTACACCAGGCGGTGTCAGAGGAAGGCCCTGAAGATTGTCAAAGACCCCAGCCACCCCAGTCATAGACTGTTCTCTCTACTTGCCAAGTCTAGGACAAAAAAAGGCTTCTCAACAGTTTTTACCCCCAAGCCATAAGACTCCTGAACAGGTAACCAAATGGTTACCCAGACTATTTGCATTGTGTGCCCCCCCAACCCCTCTTTTACGCTGCTGCTACTCTCTGTTTATCTTATATGCAGAGTCACTTTAACTATACATTCATGTACATATTACCTCAATTGGCCCGACCAACCAGTGCTCCCGCACATTGGCTAACCGGGCTATCTACATTGTGTGCCACCACCCGCCAACCCCTCTTTTTACACTACTGCTACTCTCTGTTCATCATATATGCATAGTCACTTTAACCATACCTGCATGTACATACTACCTCAATAAGCCTGACTAACCGGTGTCTGTATATAGCCTTGCTATTCTTATTTTCAAATGTCTTTTTACTGTTGTTTTATTTCTTTACTTACCTACACACACACACACACACACACACATACTTTTTTTTCTCCACACTATTGGTTAGAGCCTGTAAGTAAGCATTTCACTGTAAGGTCTACACCTGTTCTATTCAGCATTTCACTGTAAGGTCTACACCTGTTCTAGTTGGCGCACGTGACAAATAAACTTTGATTTGATTTGATTTAATGCAGTTGGTGGCCACACCAGATACTGACTGTTACTTTTTATTTTGACCCCCCCCTTTGTTCAGGGACACATTGTTCAATTTCTGTTAGTCACATGTCTGTGGAACTTGTTCAGTTTATGTCTCAGTTGTTGAATCTTGTTATGTTTCATACAAATATTTAAATGTTAAGTTTGCTGAAAATAAACGCAGTTGACAGTGAGAGGACGTTTCATTTTTTCCCTGAGTTTACATATTAACATGTATTAACCAAACCAAACGTTCTTCATACAAAACAATATCAGAAGGTAAACTATTATTAATATCATGAATTTTGCGTCCTATTTATAGGGCTAATTATAAATACTTCTAAACTTCCTGTCAACCATGGAGGACTGTGTACCTGAAATGACCTACCTGAAGTGTCCTTTGTTGGGCAAATCAGATGTCAATGTAGCCTACAGTACATTAACCCAAACTCACTCTGAATTTACTTTCACATACAGCTTGTATAAGAAAAGTTAGAGGAATTACTTTAATCTATTCAATGGTAAATCAAATCAAATCAAATCAAATTTTATTTGTCACATACACATGGTTAGCAGATGTTAATGCGAGTGTAGCGAAATGCTTGTGCTTCTAGTTCCGACAATGCAGTGATAACCAACAAGTAATCTAACTAACAATTCCAAAACTACTGTCTTATACACAGTGTAAGGGGATAAGGAATATGTACATAAGGATATATGAATGAGTGATGGTACAGAGCAGCATACAGTAGATGGTATCGAGTACAGTATATACATATGAGATGAGTGTGTAGACAAAGTAAACAAAGTGGCATAGTTAAAGTGGCTAGTGATACATGTATTACATAAGGATGCAGTCGATGATGTAGAGTACAGTATATACATATGCATATGAGATGAATAATGTAGGGTAAGTAACATTATATAAGGTAGCATTGTTTAAAGTGGCTAGTGATATATTTACATCATTTCCCATCAATTCCCATTATTAAAATGGCTGGAGTTGGGTCAGTGTCAATGACAGTGTGTTGGCAGCAGCCACTCAATGTTAGTGGTGGCTGTTTAACAGTCTGATGGCCTTGAGATAGAAGCTGTTTTTCAGTCTCTCGGTCCCAGCTTTGATGCACCTGTACTGACCTCGCCTTCTGGATGATAGCGGGGTGAACAGGCAGTGGTTCGGGTGGTTGATGTCCTTGATGATCTTTATGGCCTTCCTGTAACATCGGGTGGTGTAGGTGTCCTGGAGGGCAGGTAGTTTGCCCCCGGTGATGCGTTGTGCAGTCCTCACTACCCTCTGGAGAGCCTTACGGTTGAGGGTGGAGCAGTTGCCGTACCAGGCGGTGATACAGCCCGCCAGGATGCTCTCGATTGTGCATCTGTAGAAGTTTGTGAGTGCTTTTGGTGACAAGCCAAATTTCTTCAGCCTCCTGAGGTTGAAGAGGCGCTGCTGCGCCTTCTTCACGACGCTGTCAGTGTGAGTGGACCAATTCAGTTTGTCTGTGATGTGTATGCCGAGGAACTTAAAACTAGCTACCCTCTCCACTACTGTTCCATCGATGTGGATAGGGGGGTGTTCTCTCTGCTGTTTCCTGAAGTCCACAATCATCTCCTTAGTTTTGTTGACGTTGAGTGTGAGGTTATTTTCCTGACACCACACTCCGAGGGCCCTCACCTCCTCCCTGTAGGCCGTCTCGTCGTTGTTGGTAATCAAGCCTACCACTGTTGTGTCGTCCGCAAACTTGATGATTGAGTTGGAGGCGTGCATGGCCACGCAGTCGTGGGTGAACAGGGAGTACAGGAGAGGGCTCACAACGCACCCTTGTGGGGCCCCCGTGTTGAGGATCAGCGGGGAGGAGATGTTGTTACCTACCCTCACCACCTGGGGGCGGCCCGTCAGGAAGTCCAGTACCCAGTTGCACAGGGTGAGGTCGAGACCCAGGGTCTCGAGCTTGATGACGAGCTTGGAGGGTACTATGGTGTTGAATGCCGAGCTGTAGTCGATAAACAGCATTCTCACATAGGTATTCCTCTTGTCCAGGTGGGATAGGGCAGTGTGCAGTGTGGTTGAGATTGCATCGTCTGTGGACCTATTTGGGCGGTAAGCAAATTGGAGTGGGTCTAGGGTGTCAGGTAGGGTGGAGGTGATATGGTCCTTGACTAGTCTCTCAAAGCACTTCATGATGACGGAAGTGAGTGCTACGGGGCGGTAGTCGTTTAGCTCAGTTACCTTAGCTTTCTTGGGAACAGGAACAATGGTGGCCCTCTTGAAGCATGTGGGAACAGCAGACTGGTATAGGGATTGATTGAATATGTCCGTAAACACACCGGCCAGCTGGTCTGCGCATGCTCTGAGGGCGCGGCTGGGGATGCCGTCTGGGCCTGCAGCCTTGCGAGGGTTAACACGTTTAAATGTCTTACTCACCTCGGCTGCAGTGAAGGAGAGACCGCATGTTTTTGTTGCAGGCCGTGTCAGTGGCACTGTATTGTCCTCAAAGCGGGCAAAAAGTTATTTAGTCTGCCTGGGAGCAAGACATCCTGGTCCGTGACTGGGCTGGGTTTCTTCTTGTAGTCCGTGATTGACTTTAGACCCTGCCACATGCCTCTTGTGTCTGAGCCATTGAATTGAGATTCCACTTTGTCTCTGTACTGACGCTTAGCGTGTTTAATAGCCTTGCGGAGGGAATAGCTGCATTGTTTATATTCGGACATGTTACCAGACACCTTGCCCTGATTAAAAGCAGTGGTTCGCGCTTTCAGTTTCACGCGAATGCTGCCATCAATCCATGGTTTCTGGTTTGGGAATGTTTTTATCGTTGCTATGGGAACGACATCTTCGACGCACGTTCTAATGAACTCGCACACCGAATCAGCGTATTCGTCAATATTTCCATCTGACGCAATACGAAACATGTCCCAGTCCACGTGATGGAAGCAGTCTTGGAGTGTAGAGTCAGCTTGGTCTGACCAGCGTTGGACAGACCTCAGCGTGGGAGCCTCTTGTTTTAATTTCTGCCTGTAGGCAGGGATCAGCAAAATGGAGTCGTGGTCAGCTTTCCCGAAAGGGGGGCGGGGCAGGGCCTTATATGCGTCGCGGAAGTTAGAGTAACAATGATCCAAGGTTTTACCACCCCTGGTTGCGCAATCGATATGCTGATAAAATTTAGGGAGTCTTGTTTTCAGATTAGCTTTGTTAAAATCCCCAGCTACAATGAATGCAGCCTCCGGATAAATGGTTTCCAGTTTGCAAAGAGTTAAATAAAGTTTGTTCAGAGCCATCGATGTGTCTGCTTGGGGGGGGGGATATATACGGCTGTGATTATAATCGAAGAGAATTCTCTTGGAAGATAATGCGGTCTACATTTGATTGTGAGGAATTCTCAATCAGGTGAACAGAAGGATTTGAGTTCCTGTATGTTTCCTTCATCACACCATGTCCCGTTAGTCATGAGGCATACGCCCCCGCCACTCTTCTTACCAGAGAGATGTATGTTTCTGTCGGCGCGATGCGTGGAGAAACCCGTTGGCTGCACCGCCCTGGATAGCCTCTTCCCAGTAAGCCATGTTTCCGTGAAGCAGAGAACGTTGCAGTCTCTGATGTCCCTCTGGAATGCCACCCTTGCTCGGATTTCGTCAACCTTGTTGTCGAGAGACTGGACATTGGCAAGAAGAATGCTGAGAAGTGGTGCGCAATGTGCCCTCTTCCAGGAAGCTGCGAATTTGTTAAAAATCGCGCAACATTTCAGCGCCCTGCTACTCATGCCAGGAATATAGTATATGCATATGATTAGTATGTGTGGATAGAAAACACTCAGACGTTTCTAAAACTGGTTAAATCACGGCTGTGACTATAACAGAACGTGCGTTTCGTCGAAAAGTGCAGGAAAATCTGATCACTGAAAATGGAAAAATATATCCATGCGCAACTTCAACCAATTGTTAAAAGTGACCCCCATTAAATGGAGCCGAGGTTGCAATACCTACAGCTTCCACACGATGTCAACAGTCTTGTCATTTGCCTACTATTTTTTTGTTGGTCAAATGCTCCGGTCTCCGACCGGATATTTTGGTTGAGATTTACCCGGACATTATTTCCAGACGCACAGCTATAGAATATAATTTGCCTCGTGATCAATTTGTTCGCTTATTAACGTTTAATAATACCTAAAGTTGCATTAGAAAAGTATTTCGAAGTGTTTTGTGAAAGTTTATCGTCGACTTTTTTAATTTAAAAAAATGACGTTACGTTAAAAAACACTATTTTTTTCGTTGATCACACACTCTTCATAGATCGATATCTAGGCTATATATGGACCGATTTAATCGATAAAAAGACCCAATAATGATTATGGGACATCTAGGAGTGCCAACAAAGAAGATGGTCAAAGGTAATGAATGTTTTATATTTTATTTGTGCGGTTTGTGTAGCGCCGACTATGCTAATTATTTTGTTTACGTCCCCTGCGGGTCTTTTGGGGTGTTACATGCTATCAGATAATAGCTTCTCATGCTTTCGCCGAAAAGCATTTTACAAATCTGACTTGGTGGATAGATTCACAACGAGGGTAGCTTTAATTCACTACCTTGAATGTGTATTTTAATGAAAGTTTAATGACAGTTTGAGTTTTATCAAAAACTATAGGTGGCGCTCTGAAACTCCGCTGAGTGATGTTCCTGCCAGGGAACTGTATTCTGCTACTTCCTTAAGAAGTTAATGAACAAGGTCATCTACTCCAACACCATGACCAGCTGGCGTAACTGGATATGGATATAGGAGGACCTCTGCGTTCTACACCGCCTCGACCCCAGCAGCGAGGTCCTCCATTCCCATATCAGAGTGCCTCCTACCACGGGTCGTCACAATGAGCCAGCCCCCCAGCCTACCCTGCCATCTACACAGGTCAGCGCTGCCCGACTATCCCTTCCGGAGAAATATGACGGCACTCCATTAAAATTCCATGGCTTCCTACTCCAGTGCTCCCTCTATTTCACCTATCAGACGGGAGCCCCCACCACCGAGAGGTTCAAGGTTGCCACGGTCGTTTCCTTGCATCTACGTTCCCACAGGGGTGAGAGATTGGCTGTTAACCGGGGCACACACATCCCTCGCTGCTGGAAACCCAGGTATCACCCGCACCGTCCAATCCCTCTCCCAAAAGTACTGGTGGCACACCTTGGTGCAGGACGTCACCCGCTATGTCAACTCATGCCTCCAGTATGGAAACTACTTGGGTCCAGGTGGCTGACATCCTGAACCCCAACATCATCCGAGATTTCCTTCTCTGCCGTCCGGACCGGCCCGCTCCTCGTCCTCAGGGCCGTCCTCCTGGCCATCATTGTCCTGCAGCTGAAGCCGCGCGTCAAGGGGGGTACTGTCACTCCTGCTCCCTCCAGCGCTGGCTTCATTATTACGCACACCTGTTCCCCATCATTACGCACACCTGGTCGTCATTCCCTCCTTGATTACTCCCCCTTTATTTAGCCTTCAGTTGTCTTCAGTCACTAGGTGTTATTGTTATCCTCATGTTTGTTCATCTGCAGTGGTTATTTAATAAATATGTTACATCTGATGATTATGTTGAAATTAGATTGATATTGTTAGTCAGGTTAAGTATATCTATTTCAGTTGAAGTTTTACCTTAATTTCAATGTTTACAATGCTGGTTGAAATGAGATGAAAACAGTGCAGGTTGATGACTTTTTTTCAAATCCAAAATATTTTCTATGTTGATTCCATGTAACAAATTAAATTGAAACAACATCGACAATTGATGTTCTGACTCAGCTGGCTTCTGTCAACCAACATTTAAGTGTCTATTTTGCACTTTTATCAAACTCTTCCACTGAAGGATAGAATCAATTATCGTTGTTCCTTGTTGGGGCAGGATACTGTAAAATCTTGATCTGAAAAGACAGTCTGTTGCATTTAGAGGTCAATGTCCCTATTTAAATTTATGGCCAAGCACAAACACATCATCACGCACAATTTCTCTTTACGAGGAGACTCTGTCAGGTTCTGTTTCCGTTGCTGCTGGGTCCAAAGCTCAGGAGAATAGAGGAGAGAAGGAGGAAATGAGAGGAGGAGAAGAGGAGAGGGGTGTAGACTAACTCACCATAGAGAGCTTAACTCAGCAAGAGAAGAGAGGAGAGAAGGCATATGGGAGGATGCATAGTGAGTCATTAAGGGCCTGACGTTTTAATGCAGTGAATATGAATAATGGTAACACCAGGCCTGAGAGAGAGAGAGAGAGAGAGAGAGAGAGAGAGAGAGAGAGAGAGAGAGAGAGAAGAGAAAGAGATAGACTTCTGCTCCCCCAACCTCCCTGTGTTGACTAGAAAAACACTAGTGTATATTACACCCTGTTATTCTTTCTCTCTCGCTCTCTCTGTCTCTCTCTCTCTCTCTCTGCATGTTCCCTCTCTTTCTCTGCATGTTTTCTCTCTCTCTGTGCACCATTAAAACAACATCTAAGAGCCAGGTTCACTGAACGGTACATCGGAAGCAAAGTACCCTCACTGTGACCCCTCCCTCCCTTCCCAGGAAATAAATGCCTCAAAAAGCCATGTTCTGTTTTCGACTGATGCTGAAGCATTGTTGGGTGAAGAGTTGTAGACAACTCTTACTATAGTGGTCTAATGATAACAGCAGTGCCCCAGATAGATAATTAGGGCATTTGTTTTCAGTCTTACATGTACATTTTGGCTACCTACCAAATGACACCCTATTCCCTATGTGGTGTATCCTGCATCCAGGAAGCTTTACAATAAAATATAATAGATTTATTGTCCTCTGAGAAGGAAATGAATTTCAACACCAAAGCAACAACTCATCACTTTTGGACAACACTGTCTTCTGTGTGTGTGTGTGTGTGTGTGTGTGTGTGTGTGTGTGTGTGTGTGTGTGTGTGTGTGTGTGTGTGTGTGTGTGTGTGTGTGTGTGTGTGTGTGTGTGTGTGTGTGTGTGTGTGTGTGTGTGTGTGTGTCACCCAGGCAGCACTGTGTCTTCTGTGTGTGTGTGTGTCACCCAGGCAGCACTGTGTCTTCTGTGTGTGTGTGTGTCACCCAGGCAGCACTGTGTCTTCTGTGTGTGTGTGTGTGTCACCCAGGCAGCACTGTGTCTTCTGTGTGTGTGTGTGTCACCCAGGCAGCACTGTGTCTTCTTTGTGTGTGTGTCACCCAGGCAGCACTGTGTCTTCTGTGTGTGTGTGTGTGTCACCCAGGCAGCACTGTGTCTTCTGTGTGTGTGTGTGTGTCACCCAGGCAGCACTGTGTCTTCTGTGTGTGTGTGTGTGTGTGTCACCCAGGCAGCACTGTGTCTTCTGTGTGTGTGTGTGTGTCACCCAAGCAGCACTGTGTCTTCTGTGTGTGTGTGTGTGTGTGTGTCACCCAGGCAGCACTGTGTCTTCTGTGTGTGTGTGTGTCACCCAGGCAGCACTGTGTCTTCTGTGTGTGTGTGTGTCACCCAGGCAGCACTGTGTCTTCTGTGTGTGTGTGTGTCACCCAGGCAGCACTGTGTCTTCTGTGTGTGTGTGTGTGTGTCACCCAGGCAGCACTGTGTCTTCTGTGTGTGTGTGTGTGTCACCCAGGCAGCACTGTGTCTTCTGTGTGTGTGTGTGTGTGTGTGTCACCCAGGCAGCACTGTGTCTTCTGTGTGTGTGTGTGTGTGTCACCCAGGCAGCACTGTGTCTTCTGTGTGTGTGTGTGTCACCCAGGCAGCACTGTGTCTTCTGTGTGTGTGTGTGTGTCACCCAGGCAGCACTGTGTCTTCTGTGTGTGTGTGTGTGTCACCCAGGCAGCACTGTGTCTTCTGTGTGTGTGTGTCACCCAGGCAGCACTGTGTCTTCTGTGTGTGTGTGTGTGTGTGTCACCCAGGCAGCACTGTGTCTTCTGTGTGTGTGTGTGTCACCCAGGCAGCACTGTGTCTTCTGTGTGTGTGTGTGTGTCACCCAGGCAGCACTGTGTCTTCTGTGTGTGTGTCACCCAGGCAGCACTGTGTCTTCTGTGTGTGTGTGTGTCACCCAGGCAGCACTGTGTCTTCTGTGTGTGTGTGTCACCCAGGCAGCACTGTGTCTTCTGTGTGTGTGTGTGTCACCCAGGCAGCACTGTGTCTTCTGTGTGTGTGTGTCACCCAGGCAGCACTGTGTCTTCTGTGTGTGTGTGTGTCACCCAGGCAGCACTGTGTCTTCTGTGTGTGTGTGTGTCACCCAGGCAGCACTGTGTCTTCTGTGTGTGTGTCACCCAGGCAGCACTGTGTCTTCTGTGTGTGTGTGTCACCCAGGCAGCACTGTGTCTTCTGTGTGTGTGTGTGTCACCCAGGCAGCACTGTGTCTTGGGGGGCTGCGGCAGAAGGCAGGGATATGGCAGATAATAATGGGGAAAATTAAGAGAGCTTTTTGAAGGGGATCCACTCAACAGAGGTGATTTAAAGCTACATTCTGTGATTAGAGTAACAACATTTGCCACTTGTGAGGGATGTGACTGACAGTTCATGATCAAAATTATAGTTTGTGTATCAACAATGAAGTGAAACAAGCTTGTATTGTGCAATAATCAATGGCTATACATGGATATATATCGTCCAAAATTGGATATACCAATCCCAGACTGTAGTTTTAAGACCTGACATTGATGCATCGCCCTGAGCCTCTGTGGGGAGAGCACACTGTTTTCATTATGATGCTAGCTATGTAATTATCTGGCGTAGAGTAAGGAAAGGAAACTTTATGGAACGTCAAATAAACTTTTAATTAGTTTTTGTTGTTGTGATGAAGAACCCTCTGGTGTGAATCTTAGTCTGCTCCCAAAGACGGAAGATTGCTGTCTTTAAGCATTTGCATATATTAACAGTCACAATTCACATTCTTTGTATCCTCTAACTTCTACAACTTTTATAAAGCGTGCTTCGACTCCAGTCTTGCAAATCTCTACCGCGGCTTTTCTTTGTTTTTGCCTAAAGTGCAGATTGAGTAAGAATAAATAGCAGGTCACCTTCCAACTACTACCACTATTTCAAAGGTATGTCTGCATAGTTTCCATCTCCAGAATGATGGCCATTAATAAGTCCTCTGTGACCTTGTTGACATGCAGAAGCACTCGGTTGTTCCTCATCTCCTGCTCCTCTCTCACCGCTCTGATCTCTTTTAGGACTCCAGCTCTCTGGTTATGACTTGGCCGGAAGTCTCCTTTATGTTTCCAGAGTGGTGAGTCACACTGTAAGACAACTTCCTACCCGAAGGATGAGGAATCTCATCAAAACCCCTTCGACCGACTGACGACTGTGTGGGATGGGCGGAGAAAAGGTCTACCCATCAAAGTACCAATGAGGGATGTCCTGATTTACAGTTTCCATGGTTACAAAGTCATGCATCTTCATGACCATTAAAATAATTATATATTTATCTGTAATTTGCTGATTTATTAACCCATCAGTGTATTTTTAGTCCTGGGTTACATCCCAATTTGCACCCTATTCCCCATTTAGTGCACTACTTTTGAACAGAGCCCTGTGGGTAATATGCACTATATAGGGAATAGGGTGCCTTTTGGGTTGTAGACCTGGCCTGATTACAGTGTTTGTTCATGTGGCCTTGACTGTATCATAACATATCTGGCTGTCTTTATACACCATCTGGGTATGACTAATACTGAAACATGACATGCTGACATTTGACCTTCCCCTGGGCCCTATCTCTATTAGAGATAGGCTACTTCCCAAATGACACTATATTGCCCATGTAGTGCACAATTTTTGATCAGTGCTCTGCTCACTATATAGGGAGTAGGGTACCATTTGAGACATAACTTTACTCTACCTCCTCCTCGACCCAAGGACCTCTCCTCCTGGCTGCTCCCTGCTTTACCAGCACTTTACTGTTGTCTTGTTCGGCTCCTAAACTCCTCAACGATCGTTTAACTTACGTTCAAAGAATGGGATTTCCTTAACATCAAAATCATGAAATTTCACTATACGAAATATACAAGTTCAGGAAGGGCTCATAGGGCTTTGGTCAAGCCAAGGATAGATTAAAATACAGCAAACAGAGATGCTAGGATGTTCTGTAGCGTTATACAACTCATGGTAGGCCCTGGTGTCATAGTATATTCCTTAGATTCACACAGTTTATAGTGGTACATTTACGTGGTGCAAAAGAGCACAGATCTGTGCAAAAGTAATACTACTTTGTAGTAAACCATACTATAATCTGGCAGCGAGATTTCATTTGAAACTTCTTTGGAAATGTGCAATAGGAGGTTTATGCATTGTTCAGTTCACAAAACTAGTTAAGCAATCGCACATTTTGTGAAGACATTTTTCAAATTAAACATCCAGTTTACTTTGAGATTTACGGTCGTTTTTACACAGATTTGAACTATTTAGCAGCATGAAAATGTTGCCCATCATATTGTCTGTCTGGCAGTAGAGGTCTGATGCATTGAGGCCATGCAGCTGTAAGGCCACAGAGAGGCTACATACACCATGCAGCGGAAGACTATGGCCCACTAACATTAAACAAGAGAGACATTGAGGCCCCAATAAGAGTCATTTATTTTCATAGGCTTTATAGAATATAAATGTCGTCCATTCAGATCGTGTAGCTATGTGCCACAGAGGAAGCCCTTTTAAAGCTAGTTAATAGAACTTAGTCGACATTTCCATTTTCCTGGATGTTGTCTTTGACTACATCCCAAATGGTGCCCTATTCCTTGTACAGTGCACCACTTTTGACCAGACACCTATGGGCCCTGGTCAAAAGTAGTGCACTACATAGTGAAAAGAGTGCCATTTGGGGCACATACTTTGTCCGTGCCCTCAATCGGGGTCAAACTAGAGGCTAGTGATGTGATTTATTTTTCAAGGTAACATGAGCAGTATTTTGGTTAGGCTCCGTTGGGGATAGAGACAATAATAATTATACTACAGCTTTAAGGAGTGATTTCTTTGCCATGTTTAAAGCAAGGAAAACTGATTACTGCTATTTCCTTTAAGAATTGTTGTGGAAATTGTTATTTATATTTGTGGTGTCAAATGCTCATGATATGCTGTCACCTGGAGAGACAGAGAGGGAGAAAAACAGAAGGAGAAAGAGTGGGGGAAAGAGGGAGAAAGAGAGAAGGGGAGAGACAGAGGACAGAAAGAGATTAACAGTATTATGGAGAAGATTACCATTACCAATTACTCTGTATAAGGCCTCCAGTCTCTGCTATCTGTAGACAACCTCCAGACATTACTTTACCATCTGTAGTTTCCTTCACCTTACGCTGCTGGAGTCAGAGACACACGCCTACACTCCCACAGTTTACTATAGAATACTATATCATTCTATAGTAAACTGTAGAATACTGTATACTACACTATATATACACAAAAGTATGTAGACACCCCTTCAAATGAGTGGATTCGGCTATTTCATCCACATCCGTTGCTGACATGTATATAATATCTAGCACACAGCCATGCGACCTCCATATGAAAACATTGGCAGTAGTAGAATGGCCTTACTGAAGAGCTCAGTGACTTTCAACATGGCACCGTCATATAATGCAACCTTTCCGACAAGTCAGTTTGTCAAATTTCTGCCCTGCTAGAGTTTCCCCGGTCAACTATAAGTGCTGTTATTGTGAAGTGAAAATGTCTAGGCGCAACAACGGCTCAGCGTAAAAATAGTCTGTCCTCGGTTGCAACACTAACTACCGAGTTCCAAATTGCCTCTGGAAGCAACGTCAGCACAAGAACAGTTTGTTGGGAGCTTCATGAAATGGCTTTCCATGGCTGAGCAGCCGCACACAAGACTAAGATCACCATGCGCAATCCCAAACGTCGGCTGGAGGGGTGTAAAGCTCCCCGCCATTGGACTCTGGAGCAGTGGAAAGGCATTCTGATGCCAGAAGAAAGTTATCTACCCCAGAGCATAGTGCCAACTGTCAAGTTTGGTGGAGTAGGAATAATGGTCTGGGGCTGTTTTTCATGGTTCGGGCTAGGCCCCTTAGTTCCAGTGAAGGGAAATCTTAATGCTACAGCATACAATGACATTCTAGACGATTCTGTGCTTCCAACTTTGTGGCAACAGTTTGGGGAAGGCCCTTTCCTGTTTCAGCATGACAATGCTCTGTGCACAAAGCGAGGTCATACAGAAATGGTTTTTCGAGATCGATGTGGAAGAACTTGACTGGCCCGCATAGAGTGAATTGGAACGCTGAATGTGAGCCAGAACTAATGGCCCAGCATCAGTGCCTGACCTCACTAATGCTCTTGTGGCTGAATGGAAGCAAGTCCCAACAGCAATGTTCCAATGTCTAGTGGAAAGTCTTCCCAGAGGAGTGGAGACTGTTATACAGCAAAGGGGGATGCCCATAATTTTGGAATTTTGGAATGATGTTCGACGTTGGCATAAATGGTCGGGAGACAGGCGCAGGAATGCGTAATAGGGGGTTTTATTTCCCAAATTACCGCGTGCCATGTAAAGGTAAGGGGACGAAGACCAAACAAACACTATACAAACACAGGGTTGAGACCCAAACAAAAGAGCGAGGAGTACCTCAAATAAATACACAATCGCACAATAATTATCACACGGGACGAGACCCGTAATCATCAACACAATACAAGTGGCACGAAAGCCAAAACAACACAGCACAGGTACTCACACGACCAACGGACATTGTTCACCATTGTCCTGTTGGTTATTGTTACAAAGGGCACACTTATACAATTACTAATCAACTGGGAATAGGCACCATGTGTGTGTAATGACAGTTCTGGCAGGATCCATTACAGACGAGCAGGTGTCCACATACTTTTGGGGTAAACTCCACAGTGTAGTATTCCTCGATCATGTGTAGTACTTACGATATCATTTTGTAGTATACTGTAGAATACTATACTACACACAGTAGTATGCCTCGGTCATGTAGTGCTTAGTATATAATTGTGTAGTATACTGTAAAGTACTATTCTCCACACTGTAGTAACCCTTGATCATGTTTAGTACTTACTATAAAATGTTGTAGTATACTGTAGAATACCATAGTAAGTACTACAGTATTATCCACATATCTCAATTTATGCCACCCATGAGTGTAGTATAGACCATGTATTGTGTTCCCTAGAGGTTATGGAAGAGAGCAAAAGCTCTAAACTATCTGTTCATGTCAGGATTTGGCCGGGGTTGTTCCGGTTTTTGGTCACTAGATGCCCCCATTGTGTCTTTTGACCTCCACCCGAACGAGCTGCTATGGATACCTACATCAAGGACGCTCTGGAAGCAGGCCTAATGCGTCCATCCACCTCCCCGGCGGGAGCAGGGTTTTTCTTTGTGGCCAAGAAAGACGGTGGATTACGTCCTTGCATCGACTACCGGGGACTCAATGCCATAACCGTCCGTAACCGTTACCCGCTACCCCTTATGGCCACAGCCTTCGAGCTGCTCCAGGAAACAGTTGTTTTCACTAAGCTTGACCTGCGGAACGCATACCATCTTGTGCGGATCAGACCTGGTGACGAGTGGAAGACCGCTTTCAACATGCCTACTGGTCACTATGAATACTTGGTGATGCCCTTCGGCCTGACCAACGCCCCAGCGGTGTTCCAAGCGCTCATAAACGATGTGCTTAGGGATATGCTTAACATATTTGTGTTTGTTTACTTGGATGACATCCTCATCTTTTCGAGCTCTCTTCAAGAACACACAAAGCATGTCAGACAAGTACTCAAACGCCTCCTAGACAGCCATCTGTACGTTAAGCCGGAAAAATGTGAATTCCATTCATCCCGAGTACAATTCCTGGGATTTGTAGTGGAACCCGGTCGAGTCCAAATGGACCCCAGGAAGGTAGGGGCGGTAGCGGATTGGCCCACCCCCAAATCCGTTAAGGAAGTTCAGCGTTTCCTGGGCTTCACTAACTTTTACCGCAAGTTCGTCAAGAACTTCAGCTTGGTGGCAGCCCCTCTCTCAGCTTTAACCAAGGGTGGCAATGCAAGGTTTTTGTGGGGAAGAGAAGCTGAGACGGCCTTCCAAGGACTCAAGCAGCGCGTCCTCTCTGCTCCCATCCTGATACTACCGACTACGGATGAACCGTTTGTGGTGGAGGTAGACGCCTCAGAGGTTGGTGTTGGAGCTGTCCTGTCTCAGAGGGGTGAAGACAAGAAGCTTCATCCGTGCGCTTTCTTCTCACACCGGCTTACCCCGGCTGAGAGGAACTACGATGTGGGGGATCGTGAACTCCTAGCGGTTAAGATGGCATTGAAGGAATGGAGACACTGGCTCGAGGGGGCTTCTCACCCGTTTCAAGTGCTTACGGACCACAAAAATCTGGAGTATATCCAGCAGGCGAAGCGGTTGAACTCTAGACAAGCTAGATGGTCTCTTTTCTTCAATCAATTCCAGTTTATCCTCACCTATCGGCCCGGGTCGAAGAATCTCAAACCAGATGCCCTGTCCCGAGTCTACGCTCCTGCCATTCGAGATGACACGGACATGCCTGTCCTTCCTGCTGCTAAAATTGTGGCTCCGATCTCGTGGCAAGTTGAGGATACCATGAGACGAGATCAAGCTATTGAACCGGACCCAAAAGGAGGTCCTGCCAATCGGTTGTTTGTCCCCAAGGCAGTGAGGACTCAGGTCCTTCTGTGGGGGCACTCCTCTCGCCTCACCTGTCACCCGGGCGTAGGTCGCACCTTGGAGTTCATCTAGCGTAAGTTCTGGTGGCCTACCATAAGAGAAGACGTTGCCACTTTCGTCAATGCTTGCCCCGTGTGCTGCCAGGGCAAATCTTCTCACCTCCGCCAGCAAGGACTCCTTCACCCTTTACCTGTTCCCCACAGACCCTGGTCCCATATCTCGTTGGACTTTATTACTGGCCTTCCTCCATCCCATGGCAATACCACTATCCTAGTCATAATCGACAGGTTTTCAAAGGCGGCCAGGTTCGTCCCTCTGACTAAGTTACCTTCTGCCAAGGAAACGGCTGAGTTGGTAATTAATCATGTGTTCCGAGTCTTCGGCATTCCTCAAGATATGGTTTCTGACAGAGGTCCCCAGTTCGCCTCTAGGTTTTGGAAGGCCTTCTGCCAACTCATGGAGGCTTCTGCCAGTCTATCTTCAGGGTACCATCCGGAGTCCAACGGCCAAACAGAGAGGATGAATCAAGAGCTGGAAACCACCCTCCGATGTATGACTCGTAACAACCCGTCCACATGGTCGTCCTTCATTGTTTGGGCCGAATACGCGCACAACACCTTGCGCTCCTCCTCCACTGGTATGTCCCCGCACGAGTGTCAGTTTGGCTATGCCCCTCCATTGTTCCCGGACCAGGAGGCAGAAGTCAGAGTGCCTTCAGCCTTGAAGTTCGTCAGACGCTGTCGGCTTATGTGGAGGAAGACCCGTCTTAATCTTATGCGTTCCTCACAGAGGTACCAACAACAAGCCAACAGACGTCGCCGTCCCGGGCCTACCCTGCGCCCCGGCCAGAGAGTCTGGCTCTCCACAAGAGACTTACCACTACGGGTGGAGTCTCGCAAGCTGTCCCAAAAATACATCGGTCCCTTTAAGGTTGCCAGGAGAGTTAACCCTGTTTCTTATCGCCTACACTTACCCAGATCCCTTAAGATTAATCCCACGTTTCACATTTCCTTATTAAAACCTGTTGTTTTTTCTCCCCTTGTCCCGGCAGACAGACCTCCCCCTCCGCCTCGTGTCATTGGAGGCCAGCCGGCTTATACCGTCCATCGGATACTGGATTCCCGCCGGGTGCAGCGGTCCTGGCAGTATCTGGTGGACTGGGAAGGCTACGGTCCTGAGGAGCGCTCCTGGGTTCCTGCCAAAGACATACTGGACCCTGACCTCATTCGTCAGTTCAGGGCCCTCCACCCTGAGAGAGCTGGTAGGAACGTCAGGAGCCGTTCCTAGGGGCGGGATTCTGTCAGGATTTGGCCAGGGTTGTTCCGGTTTTTGGTCACTAGATGCCCGCATTGTGCCTTTTGACCTTTTCTTTTCCCTTGATCCCCATTATTATTTGCACCTGTGCCTCGTTTCCCCTGATTGTATTTAAACCCTTTGTTTTACTCAGTTCTTTGCTCTGTGTTTGTATGATAGCACCCAGCCCTAGTACTCTGTGAACTCTTGTTGATCCCGGTGGACTCTCTTGTGGAATTCAGTTTTTTGTTCTTGTTTGTTTGTTTTTAAGTATCTTTTGAGGCTTTTTTGTGCTATACCTTCCACCTTGTGCATTTACCTTTTTGTCTTGGAGGATTACCTTTGTTCTTGTGGAATTCCTTTTGAGGTTGTGGAGTTACATGTTTTCCTGAAGAACTTACTTCATTAAATACACCGTCTCAAGTACTGCTGTGTCTGCCTCATCTTCTGTGTTCTGCTGACTATTCGTGGCTCAGTTGGTTTAGTGACTGTTTCTCACTCCGGAGACCCGGGTTCGTAACCGGGTCCTGACAGTTCAGACTGCAGTCCTACCTACTTACCTACACTCTTAGAAAAAAGGGTTCCAAAAGGCTTCTTCAGCTGTCCTGATAGGAGAACCCTTTTTGATTTTAGACAGCACCTTTTTTCCCTAAGAGTGTACAGGTTATGGAAAATGTTCTCGTTTAGTATTTGTCCAGTAGGTTTCTTCAAGGAGAAAGAAAAACACTACACTATACTACGGTCAAATCCACAAAAATACCACACCATACTACGGTCAAACCCACAAAAACACTACACTATACTACGGTCAAATCCACAAAAACACTACACTATACTACGGTCAAATCCACAAAAAACACTACACTATACCACGGTCAATTCCACAAAAACACTACACTATACTACGGTCAAATCCACAAAAACGGGGAATGTGTGTTTGCTAGTGTGCATGTTCATAGCAGTCTTGGAGGACGTCAGTAATGGTAATAACATTGAAATAAACAGGGATATTTCATGTATTTGATGACAGGTTTAGATGAACTGTAACCACGGACAGAGCTCTTCCTTCCCAGAAGCCTTTGGAGTGGTTTGTTTTGATCCTGTTGAGTGGGCGGGACGTCATCTGTCTCCAAGCCAGGATTGGACCACAGTATTGGTACGTTGTCTGTCATACCCAGCTACAGTACCCTGTTGGATTGTTTGTTCAGTCCATATTGTACAAGGTTTCCATTCCATTCCAGACCCAGACCCAGAACTTCCCCTAGACTGAGGAATAGTTACATGTTCACACCACATGCTCACGAGCATGCTCACGGGACACTTGTTTCTGCTGCTGCACTCTTTTTGTGTGTGTGTGTCTGTGCCTGCATGTGTGGGTGTGTTCGTGCATGCATGTGGTTTCACACACACTCACACCACTGAGAATGAATGGTAACAAGCTACAAAGGGTTTTCAGGAGAGAAGTTTGCCCCTTGTGCTTTCAAAGGCAGTGTGGCCCGGGCACCTCCTAACACATACATGAAGCATGGCTGATTTACTGTCGCTGCCTACACATTGCAGGCCTACATTGTAGCTCTGGAACACTGAACAGTTTGTTTTTTTATGAACTGGAATTAAATAGAAGTGTAATTTCCCCTTGGTATTTGACTCTGGGATTAAATCAGTCAAAACATTCTTTTTAAATAATTTCAAATACTTTATCTGGGCTTGATTGAGTTTGCCTAGCGTAATGGAATCAATAGAGTGGTCATAATCAATAGAGAAGTGCAAACCCTGCCACCCTGCACCCCATGCAGGCTAAAGCAACCGCTAAAGTATATGAAAGAATGCAAATAGTATTTGAGCCCATGCAGGTCTGAAGCCAGGCTGTTGTCCCCAGCTGCTCAGTAAAGAGCTATTTATCATTTCTCACCATTCACTCCTTTCATCTCCTCTGTTTCTCATTATGTTAATGTATGACCATGACCATGTGTGTATCCCAAATGGCACCCTATTGCCTATAATAGTGCTCTATATTGTGCACCCTGGGGGCCCTGGTCAAAGTAGTACACTATATAGGGAAAAGGGTGCCATTTGGGATGCAGCCCTATGTGTGTCACTTGACCTGAAAAACAATGTGTTGCTTGGTGAGGTTAGGAAAACAACTCTTCTAGAGGGCTGATGTGTACGTCTCCTCTCCCTTCCGGCCAGAGACGAAGAAATCCTCATGGGCATTTCTTTCCTTGTGCCCCCAGTTATTAGCCAAATAATGATCAATCTGTGCAAATAAATATATTTAGACTTGTCCCCTGGGCTTAAGATGGACCAACCCATCTGGCATTTACCGTATGAAATATAGTTGTTGTTCTGCACAACCATATGGGCCTGGTTATGAGGTTAACCACAACCTTATTTACATCTGACTTCTTCCCATTGTTTGCAAAGTAGGGCATCAAACCAGGCCTCTCCTATGGCACGCACAGTGTGACAATGTCCTATAGGGTGAGATCAGTTAAGGACAATCTCTGTTATCTTTAATACAATGTCCTATAGGGTGAGATCAGTTAAGGACAATCTCTGTTATCTTTAATACAATGTCCTATAGGGTGAGATCAGTTAAGGACAATCTCTGTTATCTTTAATACAATGTCCTATAGGGTGAGATCAGTTAAGGACAATCTCTGTTATCTTTAATACAATGTCCTTCAGATCAGGATCTTCATTCGAGCCAGTTTGCTACAGCAGGAAAATAATCCTGCAGCAAAAGAAAATGTGAATTATTATGTGGATTATAAATAATGGAAATGTTTCTAGGGGGTTGATAAAAATGACCGCTGGACTGTGTAGTATGAGACACATTGATGCATTCAACTAGATAATTGGTTTGACCATAGTCAAATAATTAGCACAATTCTGGGGTTTTATGGTTAGTATTGATGGGATGTTTGGGTCTTTTTACTGACTCTGATATTTTTTACTTGTTCAGTCAAAAGAACGAATCTTTCAACTAATTTAATTCATTTGAGTCAGTAATGCCCACAGCACTTAGGACACCCTCTTGGCGAACGATGAACCGAAAACTCGAAAGAGTCATGATTCTACGAGCCTCTTGTTCAATTATATTGTGCTTATCACTCTCACGGCAGTCTAGCTGACGAGATAATGTGAGTTAATGTGTGTCGGCTACTTGTATACCTAATAGGCTATGTGTATGGAGATCGACTGAGGTGAAGGAAGCTACAGCAACAAATGCGATAATGGCTGGGCAAATTTTTTTTTGGTCCTCCAAATAGCATTTTTGAGTTTTTAAATTGTATAGAAATGCAGTAAATGAGCTTAAAATTTCTAAACATTTCTTGAATCACCCCCCTGTCCGGACCTCACTGAAACTCAGACCCTGGTTACAGCCCTGCTGCTGGTGAAAATAAAGTTTCCATTGATGCATGCTTATTATTGCAGAGCATCCTCTTCCTCCCATAGAGTCATCTTCTTCACCATTTAGCACGATGCACACGAACACATATCCCAAACATCAGCTGTGCACCACTTGTGCGGTCTGAAGGTGGGATGTTAGTGAGAGCATCACTGTCTGGAGATCCCCTTGTCTGAATGACTGTAGGTTAGGTCTGTCTGTTTCTAAAGATTAAAGAATGGATCTAAACAAAGGTACGTCCGAAGTACCCTATTCCCTACATAGGGAATGTAAGTTACATAGGGAATGTAGGGAATAGGGTAGCATTTGGGACGCACCCCAGGTCTCGCAGAGATGACCTCATAGGCCAAATAGTGGGTGTCCATTACCATTACCATGACAACTCCCGTTGCCATGACTTTGTTCTTGCTGATTGACTGAGGAGAATCATCACTTTCCAGACTGTGGAGCAACGTTTCAAAAGTCTCTAGTAATGATATTAGTGCCACCTTTCTCTCTATGTTCTCTCTGTTTTGGTCCCTGGGAAAAAAATATTTGCAAGAGCAATTTAATTGTTTTGTTAGGGAATTCCTAAGCAAGTCTCTGAAAGGGGACTGCATTCCAGTGCTAGACTGCTAGACAACAGAATACATTGCAGTGCTAGACTGCTAGACAACAGAATACATTGCAGTGCTAGACTGCTAGACAACATAATACATTACAGTGTCAGACAAAAGAATACATTACAGTTCTAGACTGCTAGACAACATTGTTAGACTGCTAGACAACATAATACATTCCAGTGCTAGACAACTGAATACATTGCAGTGCTAGACTGCTAGACAACAGAATGCAATGCAGTGCTAGACTGCTAGACAACAGAATACATTCCAGTGCTAGACTGCTAGATAACATAATATATTACAGTGCTAGACTGCTAGACAACATAATACATTACAGTGCTAGACTGCTAGACAACAGAATACATTACAGTGCTAGACTGCTAGACAACAGAATACATTGCAGTGATAGACTGCTAGACAACATAATACATTCCAGTGCTAGACTGCTAGACAACAGAATGCATTGCAGTGCTAGACTGCTAGACAACAGAATACATTCCAGTGCTAGACTGCTAGACAACATAATACATTCCAGTGCTAGACTGCTAGACAACATAATACAGTACAGTGCTTGACTGCTTGATGAAAGAATGCATTGCAGTGCTATACTACTAGACAACTGAATGCATTGCAGTGCTAGACTGCTAGACAACATAATAGATTCCAGTTATTGACTGCTAGACAACAGAATTATTATAGTGCTAGATGGCTAGACAACAGATTACATTCCAGTGCTAGACTGCTAGACAACAGAATGCATTGCAGTGCTAGTCTGCTAGACAACAGAATACATTCCAGTGCTAGACTGCTTGACAACAGTATACATTCCACTGCTAGACAACATAATACATTACAGTCATAGACAACAGAATACATTGCAGTGCTAGACTGCTAGACAACAGAATGCATTCCAGTGCTAGACTGCCAGACTGTCATGTTTTGTCATAGATTGTCATGTCTTGTCCCTGTGCTTTCTCTTCTATTCGTTTCCCCCTGCTGGTCTTATTAGGTTCTTTCCCTCTCTCTTTCCCTCTCTCTCTCTCTATTGTTCCGTTCCTGCTCCCAGCTGTTCCTCATTCTCCTAACTACCTCGTTTAGTCTTTCACACCTGTCCCCTATTTTGCCCTCTGATTAAGTCCCTATTTCTCTCTCTGTTTTCGCTTCTGTCCTTGTCGGATCCTTGTTTGCTGTGCTGTGTTCTTGTTCCGTCCTGTCGTGTTTTTGCCTTCATCAGATGCTGCGAGTGAGCAGGTGTATCGGTCAGCTACGTCCTGCGCCTACCCGAAGCGACCTGCAGTCTGTGGCCGCTTCTCCTGTTATTCCCCTCTACAGACTAGAGGATTTCAGTTATTCCCCGTTTGGACATTTCCTGTTAAGGATTCAGGATATACATTCCACTGCTAGACAACAGAATACATTACAATCCTAGACAACATAATACATTACAGTCATAGACAACAGAATACATTGCAGTGCTAGATTGCTAGACAACAGAATGCATTCCAGTGCTAGACTGCCAGACAACAGAATACATTCCAGTGCTAGACAACAGAATACATTCCAGTGCTAGACAACAGAATACATTCCAGTGCTAGACAACAGAATACATTCCAGTGCTAGACAACATAATACATTCCAATGCTAGACAACAGAATACATTCCAGTGCTAGACTGCTAGACAACAGAATACATTCCAGTGCTAGACAACAGAATACATTCCAGTGCTA
The DNA here is from genome assembly GCF_021184085.1 of Oncorhynchus gorbuscha. NCBI lineage: Eukaryota > Metazoa > Chordata > Actinopteri > Salmoniformes > Salmonidae > Oncorhynchus > Oncorhynchus gorbuscha. Next base: position 36,614,659 of record NC_060185.1, read on the forward strand.
GACAACAGAATACATTCCAGTGCTAGACAACAGAATACATTCCAATGCTAGACAACATAATACATTCCAGTGCTAGACTGCTAGACAACAGAATACATTCCAGTGCAAGACAACAGAATACATTCCAGTGTTAGACTGCTTGACAACAGAATACATTAAAGTAGTAGACTGCTAGACAACAGAAAACATTGCAGTAATAGACTGCTCAACAACAGAATACATTCCAGTGCTAGACTGCTAGACAACAGAATACATTGCAGTGCTATGACAACATAATACATTAAAGTAGTAGACTGCTAGACAACAGAATACATTACAGTCATAGACAACATAATACATTGCAGTGCTAGACTGCTAGACAACAGAATGCATTCCAGTGCTTGACTGCTAGACAACAGAGTACATAACAGTGCTAGACTGCTAGACAACAGAAAACATTGCAGTAATAGACTGCTCAACAACAGAATACATTCCAGTGCTAGACTGCTAGACAACATAATACATTCCAGTGCTAGACTGCTAGACAACAGAATACATTGCAGTGCTATGACAACATAATACATTGCAGTGCTAGACTGCTAGACAACAGAATGCATTCCAGTGCTTGACTGCTAGACAACATAATACAGTACCGTGCTTGACTGCTTGATGAAAGAATGCATTGCAGTGCTATACTACTAGACAACTGAATGCATTGCAGTGCTAGACTGCTAGACAACATAATAGATTCCAGTTCTTGACTGCTTGACAACAGTATACATTCCACTGCTAGACAACAGAATACATTACAGTCCTAGACAACATAATACATTACAGTCATAGATAACATAATACATTACAGTGCTAGACTGCTAGACAACATAATACATTACAGTGCTAGACTGCTAGACAACAGAATACATTCCAGTGCTAGACTGCTAGATAACATAATACATTACAGTGCTAGACTGCTAGACAACAAAATACATTACAGTGCTAGACTGCTAGACAACAGAATGCATTGCAGTAATAGACTGCTCAACAACAGAATACATTCCAGTGCTAGACTGCTAGACAACAGAATGCATTGCAGTGCTAGACAACAGAATACATTCCAGTGCTAGACTGCTAGACAACAGAATACATTCCAGTGCTAGACAACAGAATACATTCCAGTGCAAGACAACAGAATACATTGCAGTGCTAGACAACAGAATACATTACTGTGCTAGACTGCTAGACAACAGAATACATTCCAGTGCTAGACTGCTAGATAACATAATACATTACAGTGCTAGACTGCTAGACAACAAAATACATTACAGTGCTAGACTGCTAGACAACAGAATGCATTGAAGTAATAGACTGCTCAACAACAGAATACATTCCAGTGCTAGACTGCTTGACAACAGAATACATTCCAGTGCTAGACTGCTTGACAACAGAATACATTCCAGTGCTAGACTGCTAGACAACAGAATACATTGCAGTGCTATGACAACATAATACATTAAAGTAGTAGACTGCTAGACAACAGAATACATTACAGTCATAGACAACATAATACATTGCAGTGCTAGACTGCTAGACAACAGAATGCATTCCAGTGCTTGACTGCTAGACAACAGAGTACATAACAGTGCTAGACTGCTAGACAACAGAAAACATTGCAGTAATAGACTGCTCAACAACAGAATACATTCCAGTGCTAGACTGCTAGACAACATAATACATTCCAGTGCTAGACTGCTAGACAACATAATACAGTACAGTGCTTGACTGCTTGATGAAAGAATGCATTGCAGTGCTATACTACTAGACAACTGAATGCATTGCAGTGCTAGACTGCTAGACAACATAATAGATTCCAGTTATTGACTGCTAGACAACAGAATTATTATAGTGCTAGATGGCTAGACAACAGATTACATTCCAGTGCTAGACTGCTAGACAACAGAATGCATTGCAGTGCTAGTCTGCTAGACAACAGAATACATTCCAGTGCTAGACTGCTTGACAACAGTATACATTCCACTGCTAGACAACATAATACATTACAGTCATAGACAACAGAATACATTGCAGTGCTAGACTGCTAGACAACAGAATGCATTCCAGTGCTAGACTGCCAGACTGTCATGTTTTGTCATAGATTGTCATGTCTTGTCCCTGTGCTTTCTCTTCTATTCGTTTCCCCCTGCTGGTCTTATTAGGTTCTTTCCCTCTCTCTTTCCCTCTCTCTCTCTCTATTGTTCCGTTCCTGCTCCCAGCTGTTCCTCATTCTCCTAACTACCTCGTTTACTCTTTCACACCTGTCCCCTATTTTGCCCTCTGATTAAGTCCCTATTTCTCTCTCTGTTTTCGCTTCTGTCCTTGTCGGATCCTTGTTTGCTGTGCTGTGTTCTTGTTCCGTCCTGTCGTGTTTTTGCCTTCATCAGATGCTGCGAGTGAGCAGGTGTATCGGTCAGCTACGTCCTGCGCCTACCCGAAGCGACCTGCAGTCTGTGGCCGCTTCTCCTGTTATTCCCCTCTACAGACTAGAGGATTTCAGTTATTCCCCGTTTGGACATTTCCTGTTAAGGATTCAGGATATACATTCCACTGCTAGACAACAGAATACATTACAATCCTAGACAACATAATACATTACAGTCATAGACAACAGAATACATTGCAGTGCTAGACTGCTAGACAACAGAATGCATTCCAGTGCTAGACTGCTAGACAACAGAATACATTCCAGTGCTAGACAACAGAATACATTCCAGTGCTAGACAACATAATACATTCCAATGCTAGACAACAGAATACATTCCAGTGCTAGACTGCTAGACAACAGAATACATTCCAGTGCTAGACAACAGAATACATTCCAGTGCTAGACAACAGAATACATTCCAGTGCTAGACAACAGAATACATTCCAATGCTAGACAACATAATACATTCCAGTGCTAGACTGCTAGACAACAGAATACATTCCAGTGCAAGACAACAGAATACATTCCAGTGTTAGACTGCTTGACAACAGAATACATTAAAGTAGTAGACTGCTAGACAACAGAAAACATTGCAGTAATAGACTGCTCAACAACAGAATACATTCCAGTGCTAGACTGCTAGACAACAGAATACATTGCAGTGCTATGACAACATAATACATTAAAGTAGTAGACTGCTAGACAACAGAATACATTACAGTCATAGACAACATAATACATTGCAGTGCTAGACTGCTAGACAACAGAATGCATTCCAGTGCTTGACTGCTAGACAACAGAGTACATAACAGTGCTAGACTGCTAGACAACAGAAAACATTGCAGTAATAGACTGCTCAACAACAGAATACATTCCAGTGCTAGACTGCTAGACAACATAATACATTCCAGTGCTAGACTGCTAGACAACAGAATACATTGCAGTGCTATGACAACATAATACATTGCAGTGCTAGACTGCTAGACAACAGAATGCATTCCAGTGCTTGACTGCTAGACAACATAATACAGTACCGTGCTTGACTGCTTGATGAAAGAATGCATTGCAGTGCTATACTACTAGACAACTGAATGCATTGCAGTGCTAGACTGCTAGACAACATAATAGATTCCAGTTCTTGACTGCTTGACAACAGTATACATTCCACTGCTAGACAACAGAATACATTACAGTCCTAGACAACATAATACATTACAGTCATAGATAACATAATACATTACAGTGCTAGACTGCTAGACAACATAATACATTACAGTGCTAGACTGCTAGACAACAGAATACATTCCAGTGCTAGACTGCTAGACAACAAAATACATTACAGTGCTAGACTGCTAGACAACAGAATGCATTGCAGTAATAGACTGCTCAACAACAGAATACATTCCAGTGCTAGACTGCTAGACAACAGAATGCATTGCAGTGCTAGACAACAGAATACATTCCAGTGCTAGACTGCTAGACAACAGAATACATTCCAGTGCTAGACAACAGAATACATTCCAGTGCAAGACAACAGAATACATTGCAGTGCTAGACAACAGAATACATTACTGTGCTAGACTGCTAGACAACAGAATACATTCCAGTGCTAGACTGCTAGATAACATAATACATTACAGTGCTAGACTGCTAGACAACAAAATACATTACAGTGCTAGACTGCTAGACAACAGAATGCATTGAAGTAATAGACTGCTCAACAACAGAATACATTCCAGTGCTAGACTGCTTGACAACAGAATACATTCCAGTGCTAGACTGCTTGACAACAGAATACATTCCAGTGCTAGACTGCTAGACAACAGAATACATTGCAGTGCTATGACAACATAATACATTAAAGTAGTAGACTGCTAGACAACAGAATACATTACAGTCATAGACAACATAATACATTGCAGTGCTAGACTGCTAGACAACAGAATGCATTCCAGTGCTTGACTGCTAGACAACAGAGTACATAACAGTGCTAGACTGCTAGACAACAGAAAACATTGCAGTAATAGACTGCTCAACAACAGAATACATTCCAGTGCTAGACTGCTAGACAACATAATACATTCCAGTGCTAGACTGCTAGACAACATAATACAGTACAGTGCTTGACTGCTTGATGAAAGAATGCATTGCAGTGCTATACTACTAGACAACTGAATGCATTGCAGTGCTAGACTGCTAGACAACATAATAGATTCCAGTTATTGACTGCTAGACAACAGAATTATTATAGTGCTAGATGGCTAGACAACAGATTACATTCCAGTGCTAGACTGCTAGACAACAGAATGCATTGCAGTGCTAGTCTGCTAGACAACAGAATACATTCCAGTGCTAGACTGCTTGACAACAGTATACATTCCACTGCTAGACAACATAATACATTACAGTCATAGACAACAGAATACATTGCAGTGCTAGACTGCTAGACAACAGAATGCATTCCAGTGCTAGACTGCCAGACTGTCATGTTTTGTCATAGATTGTCATGTCTTGTCCCTGTGCTTTCTCTTCTATTCGTTTCCCCTGCTGGTCTTATTAGGTTCTTTCCCTCTCTCTTTCCCTCTCTCTCTCTCTATTGTTCCGTTCCTGCTCCCAGCTGTTCCTCATTCTCCTAACTACCTCGTTTACTCTTTCACACCTGTCCCCTATTTTGCCCTCTGATTAAGTCCCTATTTCTCTCTCTGTTTTCGCTTCTGTCCTTGTCGGATCCTTGTTTGCTGTGCTGTGTTCTTGTTCCGTCCTGTCGTGTTTTTGCCTTCATCAGATGCTGCGAGTGAGCAGGTGTATCGGTCAGCTACGTCCTGCGCCTACCCGAAGCGACCTGCAGTCTGTGGCCGCTTCTCCTGTTATTCCCCTCTACAGACTAGAGGATTTCAGTTATTCCCCGTTTGGACATTTCCTGTTAAGGATTCAGGATATACATTCCACTGCTAGACAACAGAATACATTACAATCCTAGACAACATAATACATTACAGTCATAGACAACAGAATACATTGCAGTGCTAGACTGCTAGACAACAGAATACATTCCAGTGCTAGACAACAGAATACATTCCAGTGCTAGACAACATAATACATTCCAATGCTAGACAACAGAATACATTCCAGTGCTAGACTGCTAGACAACAGAATACATTCCAGTGCTAGACAACAGAATACATTCCAGTGCTAGACAACAGAATACATTCCAGTGCTAGACAACAGAATACATTCCAATGCTAGACAACATAATACATTCCAGTGCTAGACTGCTAGACAACAGAATACATTAAAGTAGTAGACTGCTAGACAACAGAAAACATTGCAGTAATAGACTGCTCAACAACAGAATACATTCCAGTGCTAGACTGCTAGACAACAGAATACATTGCAGTGCTATGACAACATAATACATTAAAGTAGTAGACTGCTAGACAACAGAATACATTACAGTCATAGACAACATAATACATTGCAGTGCTAGACTGCTAGACAACAGAATGCATTCCAGTGCTTGACTGCTAGACAACAGAGTACATAACAGTGCTAGACTGCTAGACAACAGAAAACATTGCAGTAATAGACTGCTCAACAACAGAATACATTCCAGTGCTAGACTGCTAGACAACATAATACATTCCAGTGCTAGACTGCTAGACAACAGAATACATTGCAGTGCTATGACAACATAATACATTGCAGTGCTAGACTGCTAGACAACAGAATGCATTCCAGTGCTTGACTGCTAGACAACATAATACAGTACCGTGCTTGACTGCTTGATGAAAGAATGCATTGCAGTGCTATACTACTAGACAACTGAATACATTCCAGTGCTAGACTGCTAGACAACAGAATACATTGCAGTGCTATGACAACATAATACATTGCAGTGCTAGACTGCTAGACAACAGAATGCATTCCAGTGCTTGACTGCTAGACAACATAATACAGTACAGTGCTTGACTGCTTGATGAAAGAATGCATTGCAGTGCTATACTACTAGACAACTGAATGCATTGCAGTGCTAGACTGCTAGACAACATAATAGATTCCAGTTCTTGACTGCTAGACAACAGAATTATTATAGTGCTAGATGGCTAGACAACAGAATGCATTGCAGTGCTAGTCTGCTAGACAACATAATAGATTCCAGTTCTTGACTGCTTGACAACAGTATACATTCCACTGCTAGACAACAGAATACATTACAGTCCTAGACAACATAATACATTACAGTCATAGACAACAGAATACATTGCAGTGCTAGACTGCTAGACAACAGAATGCATTCCAGTGCTAGACTGCCAGACAACAGAATACATTCCACTGCTAGACAACAGAATACATTCCAGTGCTAGACTGCTAGACAACAGAATACATTCCAGTGCTAGACTGCTAGACAACAGAATACATTCCAGTGCTAGACAACAGAATACATTCCAGTGCTAGACAACAGAATACATTCCAATGCTAGACAACAGAATACATTCCAGTGCTAGACTGCTTGACAACAGAATACATTAAAGTAGTAGACTGCTAGACAACAGAAAACATTGCAGTAATAGACTCCTCAACAACAGAATACATTCCAGTGCTAGACTGCTAGACAACAGAATACATTGCAGTGCTATGACAACATAATACATTAAAGTAGTAGACTGCTAGACAACAGAATACATTACAGTCATAGACAACATAATACATTGCAGTGCTAGACTGCTAGACAACAGAATGCATTCCAGTGCTTGACTGCTAGACAACAGAGTACATAACAGTGCTAGACTGCTAGACAACAGAAAACATTGCAGTAATAGACTGCTCAACAACAGAATACATTCCAGTGCTAGACTGCTAGACAACATAATACATTCCAGTGCTAGACTGCTAGACAACAGAATACATTGCAGTGCTATGACAACATAATACATTGCAGTGCTAGACTGCTAGACAACAGAATGCATTCCAGTGCTTGACTGCTAGACAACATAATACAGTACAGTGCTTGACTGCTTGATGAAAGAATGCATTGCAGTGCTATACTACTAGACAACTGAATGCATTGCAGTGCTAGACTGCTAGACAACATAATAGATTCCAGTTCTTGACTGCTAGACAACAGAATTATTATAGTGCTAGATGGCTAGACAACAGAATGCATTGCAGTGCTAGTCTGCTAGACAACAGAATACATTCCATTGCTAGACTGCTTGACAACAGTATACATTCCACTGCTAGACAACAGAATACATTACAGTCCTAGACAACATAATACATTACAGTCATAGACAACAGAATACATTGCAGTGCTAGACTGCTAGACAACAGAATGCATTCCAGTGCTAGACTGCCAGACAACATAATACATTCCACTGCTAGACAACAGAATACATTACAATCCTAGACAACATAATACATTACAGTCATAGACAACAGAATACATTGCAGGGCTAGACTGCTAGACAACAGAATACATTCCAGTGCTAGACTGCTAGACAACAGAATACATTACAGTGCTAGACTGCAAGACAACATAATACATTAAAGTAGTAGACTGCTAGACAACATAATACATTGCAGTGCTAGACTCCTAGACAACTTAATACATTCCATTGCTAGACTGCTAGACAACAGAATACATTACAGTGCTAGACTGTTAGACAACATAATACATTACAGTGCTAGACTGCTAGACAACAGAATACATTGCAGTGCTAGACAACAGAATACATTCCAGTGCAAGACAACAGAATACATTCCAGTGCTTGACTACTAGACAACAGAATGTATTCCAGTGCTAGACTGCTAGACAACAGAATACATTGCAGTGCTAGACTGCTAGATAACAGAATGTATTCCAGTGCTAGGCTGCTAGACAACAGAATGTATTCCAGTGCTAGACTGCTAGACAACATAATGCATTCCAGTGCTAGACTGCTAGACAACAGAATACATTCCAGTGCTAGACTGCTAGACAACAGAATGCATTCCACTGCTAGACTGCTAGACAACAGATTGTATTCCAGTGCTAGACTGCTAGACAACAGAATACATTCCAGTGCTAGACAACAGAATACATTCCAATGCTAGACAACAGAATACATTCCAGTGCTAGACTGCTAGACAACAGAATACATTCCAGTGCTAGACAACAGAATACATTCCAGTGCTAGACAACAGAATACATTCCAGTGCTAGACAACAGAATACATTCCAATGCTAGACAACAGAATACATTCCAGTGCTAGACTGCTAGACAACAGAATACATTCCAGTGCAAGACAACAGAATACATTCCAGTGCTAGACTGCTTGACAACAGAATACATTAAAGTAGTAGACTGCTAGACAACAGAAAACATTGCAGTAATAGACTGCTCAACAACAGAATACATTCCAGTGCTAGACTGCTAGACAACAGAATACATTGCAGTGCTATGACAACATAATACATTAAAGTAGTAGACTGCTAGACAACAGAATACATTATAGTCATAGACAACATAATACATTGCAGTGCTAGACTGCTAGACAACAGAATGCATTCCAGTGCTTGACTGCTAGACAACAGAGTACATAACAGTGCTAGACTGCTAGACAACAGAAAACATTGCAGTAATAGACTGCTCAACAACAGAATACATTCCAGTGCTAGACTGCTAGACAACATAATACATTCCAGTGCTAGACTGCTAGACAACAGAATACATTGCAGTGCTATGACAACATAATACATTAAAGTAGTAGACTGCTAGACAACAGAATACATTACAGTCATAGACAACATAATACATTGCAGTTCTAGACTGCTAGACAACAGAATGCATTCCAGTGCTTGACTGCTAGACAACATAATACAGTACAGTGCTTGACTGCTTGATGAAAGAATGCATTGCAGTGCTATACTACTAGACAACTGAATGCATTGCAGTGCTAGACTGCTAGACAACATAATAGATTCCAGTTCTTGACTGCTAGACAACAGAATTATTATAGTGCTAGATGGCTAGACAACAGAATACATTCCACTGCTAGACAACAGAATACATTACAATCATAGACAACATAATACATTACAGTCATAGACAACAGAATACATTGCAGTGCTAGACTGCTAGACAACAGAATACATTCCAGTGCTAGACTGCTAGACAACAGAATACATTACAGTGCTAGACTGCAAGACAACATAATACATTAAAGTAGTAGACTGCTAGACAACATAATACATTGCAGTGCTAGACTCCTAGACAACTTAATACATTCCATTGCTAGACTGCTAGACAACAGAATACATTACAGTGCTAGACTGTTAGACAACATAATACATTACAGTGCTAGACTGCTAGACAACAGAATACATTGCAGTGCTAGACAACAGAATACATTCCAGTGCAAGACAACAGAATACATTCCAGTGCTTGACTACTAGACAACAGAATGTATTCCAGTGCTAGACTGCTAGACAACAGAATACATTGCAGTGCTAGACTGCTAGATAACAGAATGTATTCCAGTGCTAGGCTGCTAGACAACAGAATGTATTCCAGTGCTAGACTGCTAGACAACAGAATGCATTCCAGTGCTAGACTGCTAGACAACAGAATACATTCCAGTGCTAGACTGCTAGACAACAGAATGCATTCCAGTGCTAGACTGCTAGACAACAGATTGTATTCCAGTGCTAGACTGCTAGACAACAGAATACATTCCAGTGCTAGACAACAGAATACATTCCAATGCTAGACAACAGAATACATTCCAGTGCTAGACTGCTAGACAACAGAATACATTCCAGTGCTAGACAACAGAATACATTCCAGTGCTAGACAACAGAATACATTCCAGTGCTAGACAACAGAATACATTCCAATGCTAGACAACAGAATACATTCCAGTGCTAGACTGCTAGACAACAGAATACATTCCAGTGCAAGACAACAGAATACATTCCAGTGCTAGACTGCTTGACAACAGAATACATTAAAGTAGTAGACTGCTAGACAACAGAAAACATTGCAGTAATAGACTGCTCAACAACAGAATACATTCCAGTGCTAGACTGCTAGACAACAGAATACATTGCAGTGCTATGACAACATAATACATTAAAGTAGTAGACTGCTAGACAACAGAATACATTATAGTCATAGACAACATAATACATTGCAGTGCTAGACTGCTAGACAACAGAATGCATTCCAGTGCTTGACTGCTAGACAACAGAGTACATAACAGTGCTAGACTGCTAGACAACAGAAAACATTGCAGTAATAGACTGCTCAACAACAGAATACATTCCAGTGCTAGACTGCTAGACAACATAATACATTCCAGTGCTAGACTGCTAGACAACAGAATACATTGCAGTGCTATGACAACATAATACATTAAAGTAGTAGACTGCTAGACAACAGAATACATTACAGTCATAGACAACATAATACATTGCAGTTCTAGACTGCTAGACAACAGAATGCATTCCAGTGCTTGACTGCTAGACAACATAATACAGTACAGTGCTTGACTGCTTGATGAAAGAATGCATTGCAGTGCTATACTACTAGACAACTGAATGCATTGCAGTGCTAGACTGCTAGACAACATAATAGATTCCAGTTCTTGACTGCTAGACAACAGAATTATTATAGTGCTAGATGGCTAGACAACAGAATGCATTGCAGTGCTAGTCTGCTAGACAACAGAATACATTCCAGTGCTAGACTGCTTGACAACAGTATACATTCCACTGCTAGACAACAGAATACATTACAGTCCTAGACAACATAATACATTACAGTCATAGACAACAGAATACATTGCAGTGCTAGACTGCTAGACAACAGAATGCATTCCAGTGCTAGACTGCCAGACAACAGAATACATTCCACTGCTAGACAACAGAATACATTACAATCCTAGACAACATAATACATTACAGTCATAGACAACAGAATACATTGCAGTGCTAGACTGCTAGACAACAGAATACATTCCAGTGCTAGACTGCTAGACAACAGAATACATTACAGTGCTAGACTGCAAGACAACATAATACATTAAAGTAGTAGACTGCTAGACAACAGAATACATTACAGTGCTAGACAACAGAATACATTCCAGTGCAAGACAACAGAATACATTCCAGTGCTTGACTGCTAGATAACAGAATGTATTCCAGTGCTAGACTGCTAGACAACAGAATACATTCCAGTGCTAGACTGCTTGACAACAGAATACATTAAAGTAGTAGACTGCTAGACAACAGAAAACATTGCAGTAATAGACTGCTCAACAACAGAATACATTCCAGTTCTAGACTGCTAGACAACAGAATACATTGCAGTGCTATGACAACATAATACATTAAAGTAGTAGACTGCTAGACAACAGAATACATTATAGTCATAGACAACATAATACATTGCAGTGCTAGACTGCTAGACAACAGAATGCATTCCAGTGCTTGACTGCTAGACAACAGAGTACATAACAGTGCTAGACTGCTAGACAACAGAAAACATTGCAGTAATAGACTGCTCAACAACAGAATACATTCCAGTGCTAGACTGCTAGACAACAGAGTACATAACAGTGCTAGACTGCTAGACAACAGAAAACATTGCAGTAATAGACTGCTCAACAACAGAATACATTCCAGTGCTAGACTGCTAGACAACATAATACATTCCAGTGCTAGACTGCTAGACAACATAATACATTCCAGTGCTAGACTGCTAGACAACAGAATACATTACAGTCATAGACAACATAATACATTGCAGTTCTAGACTACTAGACAACTGAATGCATTCCAGTGCTAGACTGCTAGACAACATAATAGATTCCAGTTCTTGACTGCTAGACAACAGAATTATTATAGTGCTAGATGGCTAGACAACAGAATGCATTGCAGTGCTAGTCTGCTAGACAACAGAATACATTCCAGTGCTAGACTGCTTGACAACAGTATACATTCCACTGCTAGACAACAGAATACATTACAGTCCTAGACAACATAATACATTACAGTCATAGACAACAGAATACATTGCAGTGCTAGACTGCTAGACAACAGAATGTATTCCAGTGCTAGACTGCTAGACAACAGAATGTATTCCAGTGCTAGACTGCTAGACAACAGAATGTATTCCAGTGCTAGACTGCTAGACAACAGAATGCATTCCAGTGCTAAACTGCTAGACAACAGAATGCATTGCAGGAGGTCAATAAAAGCGATCTGCATCAGAATCGTACTCAGTCTCAGAACAAAGTCCCTGGAATGTTAGTGTCAGAAAATATGGATATATGACTTATCGTTGCTAAATTACCATCAAAGCTTATGTAATTGGACTACAAGCATCATTTCGCTAGCCTGAGTGCCAGTCTGTATTTGCTATCATGCAACTCTCTGTCACTCATTGTTATGCCAAACATGGCTTGACAATAACAGAAATGGAGTTGGCAAGAGCACAAACAGATCTGGGACCAGGTTATCATTTTACTAAGAGTTCAGTTTTGACTGGACAAGTTGGAGGAACCTGGTTGGAATTGATCCTGGCTGACTGAATGACTGGCTGTTTTCTGCATCTGAAAACCCCCACAGCCAGTCTGTCTGCCTCCAGGTGCATCACATTATAGCCGCTTCCCTGGATGAGAGAAATTGTTTCCCAATTCCCACTGATAGTTGGATATCCTCATCCTTGGCGAGGTTTGTAGTGTATAGATGGATAGTGTAGCGGCTCTGCCAGTCCTTGCTGCTGCCAAGAGGAGGGCACTGACTGAGTGTGAAGAATCAGACCTCAGCAGACAGGATGTGCTCTCTACACCATATTCTCTAAATAGTCTACTGTACTACATTTAGATAGTCTACTACACTGGTCAAAAAGTAATGCACTATATAGGGAATAGGGTGCCATTTGGGATTAACGGAAGACTGGAGGAGGGTGTGTGTTTGGGGGATTGGGAGGTTGAGGGGGTTAGCAAAAAGGCCCAAGGCAATTTCGTGGCTCCGCCTGGCCTCCAGCCACCTGCAGTCTCCCGGGAATACGGCTGGTAGCAGCCCAGGGTCGCAGACACCATCATGACGCTAGTTCAAGACAGTGGCAGAGACACAGACATTGTAAGTTAACTTCTAATAGTTTCTGAGAATAATAGCACGGCCCAGTAGTACATAACCAATTTAAAGTACATTGTATGGTGGTAGGTGTCACTGATAGATCCAGAAAAGGAATCGAACAAATTTAACACACTGTCATTAACAGGTAAATGAGGGAGTAGGATAAAGATCAAACTTTGCGAGGGGAAATGGGGAACACTGTATGTCCGGAGGGAAGCAGAATAAAGGGCAGAACACAGCAGCTGACACAGTGTTTATTTATATGGCACTGTATATCTTGTATAAACAGGGAGAGGGTGTTTGATGCATGTATTTGATACTGCAGTCTATAGTCTTTGAAGCCATGCTGGCTGTGGGGCCTGGGGAGACCAGTGGTGGGGTTAAGAGGAGATCTGTGTGTGTGTGTGCAGCATGTGTGTGTTTGCGTGATCTCCATATCTTTCCAACTGAAAGTCAACCCTGACTTGGCTCACAACGAGTGGTGCAGCTGCATCTCAGTGCTAGAGGCATCACTACAGACCCTGGTTCGATTCCAAGCTGTATCACAACCTACCGTGATTGGGAGTCGCGTAGGGTGGTGCACAATTGGCCCAGCGTTGTCCGGGTTAGGTTTTGGCCGAGGTAGGCCGTCATTGTAAATAAGAATTTGTTCTTAACTGATGTGCCTAGTTAAATAAAGATTAAAATAAATAAATAGTCTCCCTTTTTCTCCATCCCATAATAACAGATAATGCAAGAAATTAAGTTAGTCTGCTAGCTGGCATCACAGAGCTATGGCCCCAGAGAGGGTGTGTGTCTGTGAACGATGGTAGGACCACCACCCCAGGTCGTGTAGAAGTATCTTTCATATAAATCTGACTTCCTTTCATGTCCTGCTCTGCTACAGCAAGCTGAAAGAAATATACATATTTAGTTTGCCCATGGCAGACTTAGACAAAAAGTATTTCTATGTCCCAAATCGCACCCTATTCCCTACATAGTACACTGCACCCTATTCCCTATATAGTGCACTAATTTTAGTAGTGCACTATGTAGGGAATATGGTACTATATGGGATGCAACCGATGACTCATATGATGATGGACAGCTACTCCTTTTATCCTTTCTGAGGTTAACCACTCTTCAGGGTAGGATGAGGGACTTTTGCTCTAGTGAAGAAGAAGACTTGAGGCCACTGTTAGTAAGAGATCAGACTTCTCAGAAATGGACAAACAAAACCAATTATCTTTGTGTTGTCGGTCCATTGTTTTTTAGTGGGTTGAATTGAGGTATTCCATTGTTTTGCTGTGTGCACAGAGTTAATATGTCTAGCACGCTCCTCAGTCAATGGTCAGTCTCCAACCTTTCAGCACGAGTTTAGTAGCTTTCTGTACACATTAATAGAGATTTATTGTAGTATTTTCCAGAGGCAGGATCCAGAAACCCTAAAGAGAGATACTTTAAAATGACTTCTTCCTGAAGATGATGAACCAGAAGATGATGGAGAGGCAGGATCCAGAAACCCCAAAGAGAGATACTTTAAAAGGACTTCTTCCTGAAGATGATGGAGAGGCAGGAATGATATGCAGCCTAATGGAAAGCACCTGTGAACTCTGTTTCTGTCTGTGCCCTCCTATTACCCCACTCTGAACGCCTACACACACATACGCAAAGCAAGCAAGAAGGCACACATGCACACACACAGGCATGCACACGCACACGTGCACACCATAAGTCCACTGATCATGCCATTCCAAAATGAACCTGCTCTGGAAGTTTACCCACACAAACGTGTCAGACTTCATGCTAATATATTAAAGATCCAAGTTCTACCCAAGCCTATGTCCTCGCCATGTGTGTATGAAGTGTTTATATTTCACACACACCCCAACACAGAGATGAAAGAGCAAGGGTGTGCTGTATTTATCCACACAACCTGCCACACCAATAAGTCTGAGCATGCATCCCAAATGGCACCCTATTTACTATATAGTGCACGACTTTTACCCAGAGCCCTTTGGCCCTTGGTCAAAGCAGTGCACTATACAGTGAATAGAGTGTTATTTGGGACACAGACCACATGGTTCTCACAGCTATTAAGAGGACAATAACAGACCCAGGCTCAGGTTACCTCATAACCAACAGTGTTCTTGGGGGAACCAACCGTCCACCCCCTGCTTCTGCTTAGTGTTTCGTCTTTGTTAATAAAAGTCTGCATGCACGCACACAAAATCACACACACACGCCACGGTACCCCAATAGAGCGGATGGGGGCCCCCAAAATGAGAGGGATCAGGAACTAAATTGTCCAAACCTGGACTGGGACTTCTCACCGTAACAGTGCTGTAGCTAGTCACTAGTCTCGACCCCGCCCTGTGCAACTGGGTACTGGACTTCCTGACGGGCCGCCCCCAGGTGGTGAGGGTAGGCAACAACATCTCCTCCCCGCTGATCCTCAACACGGGGGCCCCACAAGGGTGCGTTCTGAGCCCTCTCCTGTACTCCCTGTTCACCCACGACTGCGTGGCCACGCACGCCTCCAACTCAATCATCAAGTTTGCGGAAGACACAACAGTGGTAGGCTTGATTACCAACAACGATGAGACGGCCTACAGGGAGGAGGTGAGGGCCCTCGGAGTGTGGTGTCAGGAAAATAACCTCACACTCAACGTCAACAAAACTAAGGAGATGATTGTGGACTTCAGGAAACAGCAGAGGGAACACCCCCCTATCCACATCGATGGAACAGTAGTGGAGAGGGTAGCAAGTTTTAAGTTCCTCGGCATACACATCACAGACAAACTGAATTGGTCCACTCACACTGACAGCGTCGTGAAGAAGGCGCAGCAGCGCCTCTTCAACCTCAGGAGGCTGAAGAAATTCGGCTTGTCACCAAAAGCACTCACAAACTTCTACAGATGCACAATCGAGAGCATCCTGGCGGGCTGTATCACCGCCTGGTACGGCAACTGCTCCGCCCTCAACCGTAAGGTTCTCCAGAGGGTAGTGAGGGGATTAGGCCGTCACCAACCTTCTCTGGTTGTAGTTATGGTGGAGAACCAGAGAGTGCCATGTGTTATGTTTATGTAGACCCGAATCAAAACTACGTCCCAAATGGCACCCTATTTTGTGCATTACTTTTGACCCCGTGAGTTTAGTCAAAAGTAATGCACTACATATGGAATAGGGTGCAGGCACTGAAAATGTTGCTAAATCCGGAATGTGCTGAAAACGGCTGTTTGCGAGACCTGTTTTATAGTTATGTTTGGTATTTCCCCAAAAGACAGAACTGATACGATGTTTGTATACAGCAGGATAGAATGTCAGACGACCCAACAACAAACAGATTTAAAAATACATTATAATTGGGTCTTTTCACGCAAGATTTGCTCTGATACTGTTAGTATGTGTTTAGCCGGTTCATTTTCATAACATGTTTGTACTTAGATATGTTTTATATACGGAACACAATTTAATATATTCCATTGAGAACTGACAGCAATGGTTATTTCCCAAATGGCATCCTATTACATATTATAGCACAGAACCTTTGACCAGAGCCCCAAATAGGGAATAGAGTGCCATTTGGGACACAGACATTGCTAGATACACTGCTCCAACAGTGCCTGCTCTGTTTAGCAAAAACAAACCCAGTTAACAGAGAAAGTCTGCATGTCTCTGTATAGTTCTGCCAAGCGCAGGTTTCCAATATGTGATGATGATCACAACAATCTTTGGTCTATTATCTGCTCATACCCCTCTTAAATATAAATATGAGATGACTCAAAGCAACACTGTGGGTTTGTTATGAGGACAGTGATACTGTATGTACACAAGACAGACTCCAGTTGCCTCCCGAATGGCTCCCTTTTCACTATAAAGGGAATACGGTACCGTTTGGAACATAACCTCTGTCTCATTTTACCACCCAGTCTGAAATCAGGGCTGGTCTGCTGCATGACATTTCCTTACTGTTATGACTCTCTCTGTCAAGCAGCCTGTCACAAACGTATTAAAGGTACAGTCAGCTATTGGTACATCATTTTTTATTAATGATTTATGTATAGAGGTTTATTGAGAAGAAAATATGCTAAACTACATGCCTCAAATGTCTTACCCATCCGAGCTCAAAATATACGCTTGTTTTGCAATTGTAAACAAACGCTATGTAGCTTTAAAAGAGGCTTAAAACAATTATTTTGAGCTCATGGATGATCAGTCCTAGCATCCATAGCGCTGTCTATGAACTTGAGGGGGGTTACATTTCTTACATCCCTCAGCTGTTTACCAAAAGAAGTTGCAGTGGTGCCGGGTTTATTGTTCGTCTAATCGCGTACTGCAGTTTTCATTTCCTGTCCCGATGAATTTGGCTAGGCTATTTCTCTCTGGTACTTCCAGATACTCCGTAGGAACCAGGCTCTGTGGTCTGATGTCTAATCCCCGGTCAAATGTCACAGAAATAGCCATCACACCGTTATTACCCCAACCACAGCCCTGTGATGTGGACACCACCACACTAAAGAGTAGAAAAGCAGATCTCTACTCTACTACATTATAGCACATTGATCTTCTTTCCAGAGTGTATGTGTGTATACATATGTGTGTGTGCACGTGTGCATGTGTGTGATCCTCTGCTCTCAATACATCACTGCCTGATAAGGATGAGGCTACCACTATGGTGGCCCAGCAACCGTCGACCACTAAGGAGCCACCACTGTGTATGAAAATGGAACTGAATATTTATCTTATAGAAGTTGCTGTGTGACAGGGGCATCATTTAAAACATGAGTTGTTATGAAAGATGGAGAACCCATCAGCAGCAAAGTGATTAGGACGCAACTGCAACGGCACTGACTGTCGTATGTTTATACGTATGTTTATACATTATAGTATATAAAACACTACTTTTGACCAGGACCCATAGGGCATTATGTATGGAATAAGGTGCCATTTGGGATGCAGTAAAGTTTTAGGGAGGCAGAGCCAAAAGATTCACTATTGCAATATGGGGAGCATGTTAGTGCAGTAAATATATTCTATATTTCCCCTTAGATTATGGTAATGAAAATATGGTGTATGGAAGGTTGTCAGTGCATTTGAATAAATGCTGTTGAGAATATTTGTTTTGGAATTAGTCAGGTCTCAAGGTATTTACAGTGTTACTTGGAAAACATGCTATTGAATGATTTGACAGGATAGCAGATAGGAGAGAGAGAGAGCGAGGGTAGAGAGAGGGAAGGAAATGGAGAAAGAGAGAAAGAAGAGACAGAGATAAATGAGAAGGCAAGAAGAGAGGGGCAGACAGAGACAGAAGAGTGTGTGAGAGAGAGTGAAAGACAGAGAGAAACAGAGAGATATTAGAAATGGAGAGAAAGGAGAGCCAGACAGAGAGACAGAGAGCTGATACCGTTTGGTTGCGTTATTGCCCTCCAGTGTTCAGCCACATTCAACCACGTTGTAAACATCTGTCCTCCTCTATCTACTGATAGATGTCTCCAATCAAACTAACAACAAACCCAACAGGAGATTTATCTGTTGCTGCTGTTGCACTTTTACACAAGCTTAGTTACCTCCAGTTCTAACTGAGGCATGCAATAGTCCTCCCTAATGGTATCCTGTGAGGAGGAGGGTAGTCCATTAAGGCCTCCCAAATGGCACCCTATTCCCTACATAGCGCATTACTTTTGACCAGGGCCCAAAGCGGCAGCGCCAAAGGACTCTGGTCAAAAGTAATGCCCTATATAGGGAATAGGGTGCCATTTAGGATGCAGACCATATAGCCAAGTTGTGAGTCTGTTTTGAATAAAGGTCCCCTCAGTGCAAGGCTCTGACAGGTTGTTGGTAGAGACTAGAGAGGAGGAGCACATTAAAGAACTTGGCTAGATACTGGGCTTATTAGCCAGGTAATGTAATACAACACATGTGCAGTGATGTATGTGTGTTTAAGGTCCAAACACATCACAGCTCGCTAGAAAAGACCCTTGACCCAGTTATCTAAAGAAGAAGAGTATATAAAGGAAGTTTAGATGTTACGTTATAAACTGCAAATGTGATAATGTGTTGATGATTTTGTAACAGCGATGTTTCTAGGAACTCAGTTCACGTGATGAGCTTTGTTTGTTAGCTTTCCAGAGCTACTGCCTAGCTCAGTTTGCTAACAGTCTTGAGGCATGCAGAGGATCTGGGTTCAAAGCCAGTCCATTGGCTTGTCCATTAGAACAGGGAGGTAGATGACTGTGTAGAGTGACATAATGTTTTGTTGATGAGGATAAATGTAGGAGGATGTTATTTTGTTATTACCGAGTTTAATATGACAGATGATCTGGGACAGATTCCGTCTGAAATGTTTATTATTTTCCAACTTGAGTATTAACACAAATGTATTGACATATATTTAAAAGAAAACCCTTTGTGCCATAAGGATGACATGCATACAACAGTCCTGCATGTCCTGTCTAGCAGAAGATTCAAATCAAATCATTTTTTTTTTTTATGATCCAACATTTACTCTACCGCTGTGCGTGACTCTCTGTGTGCGTGTGTGTGTTTGCGGGCATGTGTGTGTGTGAGAAAGAGAGCGCCTGTGTGTCGTTGCCAGCTCCGTCTCTCTTCCAAACACTGTTCATATAAATAAACTGAGCGGTGTGTTTTTCAGGATAACTTCATCTTCTATTTTAATACCCCTAAGCATATACCATCTCAATCTAGTAAACACATTGAGACATATCCTCTTGATCTCTCTCATGCTAAAACATAGTTACCATCTGCAGACATACCAGGAAGACAGCTGTAATAATTATTTAAGCCTTTTAGTTGTTCTTGAGATGTGGCCAAGCGCAAATTGATCTTCAGTTTCTGTTTTCTGATGGCCAGATAGTGAGAATACATTTCATTTGAATGTATAGAGCCACATAAATGAATGGGAATATATGGATGTGTCTCCATTGTAGGAAATAACTGAAGACTATGTTCATAGTTGTCACGCCCTGGCCATAGAGAGGCGCGTGACTAGGGTGGGCATTCTATGTTCCTTTTTCTTTGTTTTTGGCCGGGTATGGTTCTCAATCAGGGACAGCTGTCTATCGTTGTCTCTGATTCAGAACCAGACTTAGGTAGCTCTTGCCCACATGGGTTTTGTGGGTAGTTTCTTTCTGTTTTGTACCTGACGGAGCTGTTTCTGTTTTTCTTGTTGTTACTTTGTATTTAGTGTTCAGTTCTATTTAATAAATGATGAACACGTGCTGCGCTTTGGTCCTCACCTTCTTCCACCAACGGCCGTTACAACAGTATTGGCAGCTAGAGGAGTTAAATTTGGGGGACACATGAAAACAGATGAAACTTTTGTGACTATTCAGACCTGGATGTCACAGTAAGGGAAGTGAATGAAATCCAACCCACGGTTCCTCGTCCAAGGTTCCTTGTCCACGGTTCCTCGTCCATACGCTTATGATCAACAGGTTGGGATTTTAAAACAACTGTTTCCACTGATTGATAGTATATAAGGACCCAAGGCGAGACACAGGAAGCAGATGGTTGAGCTCTAATATTTATTAAACCAAGGGGTAGGCAAAAGGTAGGTCGGGGACAGGCGAGAGTTCATAAACCGGGTCAGAGTCCAAAACAGTACCAGACAAAGGGCAGTCTCAAGGTCAGGCCAGGCAGGGGTTCAGTAACCAGATCAGTGCAAGGGGATAGGCAGGCTTGAAGACATAACAGGCAGAGTGGTCAGGCAGGCGGGTTCGGAGTCAGGACTGGCAAGGGTCGAAACCAGGTGGACTAGCACCAAAAGAGACTGGGGAAAAAATAGGAGCATGGAAATCCGCTGGTTGACTTGGCAAACAAGACAAACTGGCACAGAGAGACAGGAAACACAGGGATAAATACAACGGGGATAATAAGCGACACCAGGAGGGGGTGGAGACAATCACAAGGACAGGTGAAACAGATCAGGGTGTGACATAGTCCCAGGAAGTGATCCAAGGCCATGGCTCCGGCTCTGGAGAAGATAAAACCATGGTTCTTCCAGAGAGAAGACTGGATTAGCAGTGGTGTAAAGTACTTAAGTAAAAATACTTTAAAGTACTACTTAAGTTGTTTTTTAGGGTATCTGTACTTTACTATTTATATTTTTGACATCCAAAAGTACTCGTTACATTTTGAATGGTTAGCAGGACACGCACATTTTCTAATTCACACACTTATCAAGAGAACATCCCTGGTAATCCCTACTGCCTCTGATCTGGAGGACTCACTAAACACTGCTTCGTTTTAAATGTCTGAGTGTTGGTGTGCCCCTGGCTATCTGTAAATAAATTAAAATGTAAAAATATAAGGAATTTGAAATGATTTATACTTGTACATTTACTTTGATACTTAAGTATATTTAAAACCAAATAGGGCGTAGGGTGCCATTGTGGATGCATATGACTGGAGCTGTAACATGCTCCTCTCAACCAAGCAGTCGCCAGATGGAGAGAAGAACAGGGCTCGGTGACAAGACTCTAACATGAGAGCAAGGTTGTGTCCCAAATATCACCCTATTCCCTTGGCAGTGCACTACTTTAGACCAATAGTTCAAAATATATAAAGCATATGGTGCCATTTGGGACATAACCCAGTAGTCTGGCTCTCTCTTCTCTCTGTTCTTTATTTTATAACAGGCCTGTGTCTGTCTGTGCATTCTACATATTCTATTGAAGTTCTTCACACCCTTTATTGTCTGAGAGGGAAAACCCTTCTGTTCTCATAACAATGTCAAACTTGTCATGGAGGTCTACTGTAGCATAGATTTGTTATGGTCCAAATGCCCCTTTTCTTTTTCAGTGATGTTGTGTAATATTTGTTGATGACAAATGTGTTGTTAATGACACATATGTTGTTAATCCATTACATAATTGTGTTTCTGAAACATTGAATTTACTTCACTATGCCAAAAAGGTCCTTTACCGAAGACAGGTGGGTCAGAGTAGTCCAATCAGCTCATCAGGTTTGAGATATTTAGAACCCAAAGACATTCTGATGATATACACTTCTCTTTTACATAGCTTGGTGGCACCAGAGTTCAGAATTCTCCTCTCTTCTCCTCTGCTCTCTCCGTGGCATCTCTTTAGCACAGCGCTGTCAAACCACATAACCGTACACTTCTTCACTTGTTGAATAAATTAGCTCAATCTGAAGGAGGGCCGTCCATAGCAATAGAGAGGTGTCGGGTTTCACTCCGTGCAAGGAGAGGCAGCAGCGGCAGTAGCTCTGCAACTAGATGCTCCAGTAACTGTTAGTGTGGATGCTGTCCCGATTCCGAGAAGTTGATAACGTTCCGACTACACAATTGAAACCAAAGAAAGGAAACGTTCGCGGAAGAAGTTTTTTTGAATTGCATAGCCCTCGTCACCTGTACCTGATAGGGGACAGAAGCAATCACAAGACGAGGTTGCTGGAGGGAAAACGCATTCACCATCCAAAAGGATACTTTCTATAGGATACCGCTTTGTCTTTCTGAAATGGATATAATTTAGTGGGTTTTTAAAACTTTAATTTAGATTTGTAATCTATCTGTTTTACTCCACAAGGGATTCGTTTGAAGAAGCGACCGTTAATAGTTGGGATATTTGCTAACAGACGTGCGCTCAGAGGCAGAGAAGAAGCAGATGAATGTAAGTCCCTGTTGCGGTGTTTTGCTACTGTCAAATGTCTGTCTCACCTCGCTAGCTGAAGACAACGTGGTAATAATTATACATCGTTGAGATACATTGTTGCGATACGTTCATACATTGTTATACATTGCACTAGTTGCATGGACGTTTTATTAGGCTAAAGCTTGAGAGAATCTTAGCATGGTTGTCATGTCCAGAATAGAGACTATTTTCAAGCTTGGATGCTTTTAAAGCTGAATATTTTATTTTGTCTTGTTCTTTTTCTTCTTTTTAATACACTTTTTTTTAAACTTAAACTCTTTTGGGTCCAAAGTACAAAAATACGTTTTGTAGAATTGACTCCAGGAAATTAGTTTAAACATGGTATTTGACGCTGATATGTTACACAGTTATCACATTTACTCTCAATTTAATTTTTACACTTCAATTGATGTATATTTGAGAAGTCAGCAGGACCTATGGACAGGACAGCTGTCAGTGATATTTAGGTCTTGTCACATGATGTATAGGCTGATGATTATCCCGACTGGTGAAACTGCTATCGACAGGCAGGCAGAACGGTGGAACCGCTGCCTGAATAGTGATTCTCATTCTAACCCAAACCATCTGGTCCTGACAGAGTGCTCTCCTCTCCGCTGCTCGCTGCTCTCTAACTCTGTGATTTTGCTTCCCTCTGTGGGGGCAAGCACTTATTTCAGACGGCATAACACTAGGCTACTGCTGCCAACTCTCCACGAGGGGGGGGCTTTTTCTTGAGAAAAAAAATGCATGTGTGGGCTATTTAACAATAGGCCCTACATTATATTGCATTGTATGCGAGAAAAGAGAACACGAGGGCAATGTCTCCCTACCGTAGACTGTAGGATCTATAGCTCTAGCTTAGATCCTAAACTGTAGGTTATCCTATTTCAACATTTTGAACTTTAAAAAAAACTTTCCTAGCAAAAACGAATTGTGTAACAAAGAATCGACACATCGATAGAACTATATATTTCTAGCTGCCCTTGCTTTGCCAGTTAATATCATTTAAGACATTTTAAAGAAGGCAGAGTCACACAACCACACACCACTAATATGATTATAAAAAAACACATCAAACCTTTAAAGCAATTGGTCATGGTTTTCCGAAATGATTGAGAAAGTAATATTATGTTTTAGATTATAATTCAAATCTGTGGTAGGCTACCCGTCATGGTCTACTGTTTTGGAGCACATTTTCATTGGCAATGTCACCATAACCAACAGCATCAATCTCAAACAATTAGTTTAATAATACTCTCTCCACCAGTCAAATAATTAACTAGGGTGTCACTCCACTGTATTTGGTGTCCTTCCCAAATGGCACCCTTTTCCCTATATAGTGCACTTTATAGGGCTCTGGTCAAAAGTAGGCTAGTGCACTATATAGGGAACAGGGTGCCATTGGGTCGTTTTTTCTTTCCCCTCTCTCTACAAAACATTCCTCTCAAATGGTTTTATCCATGGAATTCTATTGTTGGCTGGGGTGTAATGCTGTGCCATTGTGACATAATTCAGTGTTCGTCCTGTACTATATACTGACAGTCAGAAGGTTGTAGTAGGTCATATGCATTAGTGTCAACAAGGCTCTGTTCATTAGGGTGTGAAGTGAATCACTGTGTTCCTTGCAATCCTTTCACAAATGTCTAATTCATTCATTTGAACTCAATTGGGTTCCGTTTGCACTTGAAATGGCACCCTATTCCTTTTATAGTGCATTACTTTTGACCAGAGCCCATAGGTCTCATCTCATAGGCTCATAGCCCATATTCTCTGACCATAAGGCTCTGGTCTAAAGTAATGCACTCGATATGGGGAATAAGGTACCCTTCCGGACTCAGCCTCTATCTGTTAGTATGCTGGTTTCCATGGTGCTCCAGAGACATCCTCCTTCTCTATTGTCCTGGAGCACTGTCTGTAAGACCAGTATGCTGACGTTCCTCCCTTTTTCTCTCTCTCCCCACCCATTCATCAGTTAAAACACTATGTTGGGGGTTTCCCTCCTGGCTGTCAGTGTTGTGTTAAAGCACCCTGCAAGACGTTGTGTACCTATGTCACATCGTATCCATTTTGAAGGGAGAGCCAAGGAAGGTTCCTGGTCCTCATCGATAATAATAATAGTTAAGGTAACAATGACAGTCATTAGCCCCCGCTGGAGAGGAATGCCAAATATATCTCCTATCAGTGAAGCCCCATGTGAGATAGATAGCTCATTGTATCATTTGGTGTTTTCTTATAGAAACAGAGGGCATGCCAAAAGCTAGCTCACTGAGCTAAAGCCTACAGGATCTTTGGAGTAGAGGTCGACCGATTATGATTTTTCAACGCCGATACCGATTATTGGAGAACCAAAAAAGCAGATACCGATTAATCGATTTAAAAAAATATTTATTTTAATTTTATTTTGTAATAATGACAATTACAACAATACTGAATGAACACTTATTTTAACTTAATATAATACATCAATAAAATCAATTTAGCCTCAAATAAATAATGAAACATGTTCAATTTGGTTTAAATAATGCAAAAACAAAGTGTTGGAGAAGAAAGTACAAGTGCAATATGTGCCATGTAAGAAAGCTAACGTTTAAGTTCCTTGTTCAGAACATGAGAACATGTGAAAGCTGGTGGTTCCTTTTAACATGAGTCTTCAATATTCCCAGGTAAGAAGTTTTAGGTTGTAGTTATTATAGGAATTATAGGACTATTTCCCTCTATACCATTTGTATTTCATTAACCTTTAACTATTGGATGTTCTTATAGGCACTTTAGTATTGCCAGTGTAACAGTATAGCTTCCGTCCCTCTCCTCGCTCCTCCCTGGGCTCGAACCAGCAACAAAACGACAACAGCCACCATCGAAGCAGCGTTACCCATGCAGAGCAAGGGGAACAACTACTAGAAGGATCAGAGCGAGTGACGTTTGAAACACTATTAGCGCGCGCTAACTAGCTAGCCATTTCACTTCGGTTACACCAGCCTCATCTCGGGAGTTGATAGGCTTGAAGTCATAAACAGCGCAATGCTTGACGCACAACGAAGAGCTGCTGGCAAAACGCACGAAAGTGCTGTTTGAATGAATGTTTTTACACGCCTGCTTCTCCCTACCACCGCTCACCGCTCAGTCAGATACTCAGTTAGATACTTGATACTTGTATGCCTGTATGCTCAGTCAGATTATATGCAACGCAGGACACGCTACATAATATCTAGTAATATCATCAACCATGTGTAGTTAACTAGTGATTATGATTGATTGTTTTTTATAAGATACATGTAATGCTAGCTAGCAACTTACTATGGCTTACTGCATTCGCGTAACAGGCAGTCAGTCTCCTTGTGGAGTGCAACGAGAGAGAGGCAAGTCGTTGTTGCGTTGGACTTGTTAACAGTAAAATTGGATACCCCGAGCTGACAAGCTGAAAATCTGTCGTTCTGCCCCTGAACGAGGCAGTTTACCCACCGTTCCTAGGCTGTCATTGAAAATAAGAATGTGTTCTTAACTGACTTGCCTAGTTAAATAAAGGTATAAAAAAAAATATATATATATATATATTTTTTTTTAATCGGCAAGTTGGCGCCCAAAAATACCGATTTCTAATTGTTATGAAAAAAAAAACTTGAAATCGGCCCCAATTAATCGGCCATTCCGATTAATCAGTCGACCTCTAATTTGGAGGCATGAGTGCTAGGTGTATTTTCTAAGAGTACCTTGATGATGAGCCATTCATTTCCTGAATATGATTTTGCAAGCAGCCATTGGTTACATCTGTGATCCAATCACAGGAGACTAAAGCCAAGGAAAGAGTTGTGTTAATGCCAATCACAGTAGAGTGGCTGGACTGAGGAGAAAAACTATACAGTTTACAAAGAAAACACTGATGGAAATTATGCAGAATTGTTGGAGGAAACCGCAGACGAAATCCTCGGAAGGGCTTTTATGACAATCCAATGATTATGTCATCAGTCAAGTCCCAGAAGATCCATGATGAGGTAATTATTTGACTCTATTTGCAGTGTGCCTGGGGTGATGATGAGGATGAAGGGTTTATAACATACTGTATGGAGGGGAGTGAACACAACAGCATACCAGAGCCAAGACTTTCTGATTGATTTCCTGGTTGTTGTTTTTGACAGCCGTAACAGAGAATTATATATTAACATCGTATGAAGGCTAACTACAGTAATAACAGAGGTATGCAGCTACATTGTACATTGAAAGTGTCCAACTCAGTCTTTGATGGTCATATCTACTTGGCAGTCTCTAGTCTTGGTCTGACATAGCAAAGCCAATCAATTATGGATGTTCTGGTTGTTTTTGTCAGGATTGTTGTAACAACACAGCCAGAAAACGTTCCTCTAAGACTGACCAGGCAGGCCCTAGATTGCATCCCAAATGGCACATAGGTCCCGGTCAAAAGTAATGTACTAGATAGGGAATTGGTGCCATTTGGGACGCAGACCTTGTCTTGGCTCCTGGTACTGTTTGTCATAGTTTTACTGGCCCCTGGTGTAACAGAGCATCTGCTCAATAGACGAGTTGGCCAGTGTAGCCTTTGAGTCTCTGGACTGGCTTTCCCATCATGGACTAGGGTTGAGGGGTGTGTACAGTACAAACACACGCACGCTAGTGGTTTCAGGAGACTCTACCTACCTACAGTACCTACAGCTAGGTGTTTATAAGCCCATCATCGTCAGTGTTTCAGACACTTAGATTGAAGTTAAGACTAGACAATGATTTCACAAGGCATGATCTGCTTAGCATGTGTCTGTTATGATAGTAGGACGCAAAACGTCTGTTAGTATGAACTATGAATGGTTGGTGGTAAGTTCATCTTTAGAACATCTACCTCTCCCAATGTCAGCAAAACAAAGGAGTTGATGTTGACTTCAGGAAGCAGAGGAGGTAACATGCTCCGATTCACATCAATGGGACTGCAGTAGAGAGAGTCACACGTTTTAAGTTCCTCTGTATCCACATCACAGAGGACTTGTCATGGACCAACATCACCAACACCATCTTGTCAAGAGGGCGCAAAGCATCTCTGCTTCCTAAGGCTGCTGAAGAAATTTGGCATGCTCCCTTGGTCTAGCGACAGCGCCCTGACCGGTTGTATCACGGCCTGGTACGGGAATCGCTCCTTCCATGACCTCAAGGCCCTCCAGCAGGTGGTGAAGACAGCCCAGTACATCACTGGGACCATGCTCCCACCCATCCAGCAAATCTATTTGAAACGGTGCCTGAGGAAGACCCACAGCATCATCAAGGAATCCACACACCCTAGCCACGAGCTGTTCACTCCCTTACTGTTGGGCAGACTGTATCGGATCATGAGGTCTGATACCAACAGGCTCAGAGACAGTTTCAATCTGCAAGCCATCAGACTGCTGAACACTTGAACGGGACTGACCACCTGCTCTGATTCTCCACACCTTAGAACACATGCACTCACTCATGCACACACCCACACAGACAAACACACACAGACACATACACTCATGCTACACACATTACAACTCCCGCTACCAGACTATTATTATACTGCTTGGTTATTACACTGGCCTCCATCCCCCTTCCCCCAAAACACAATATTGGACTATAAATAGTGTATTATACATATACTAAAATGTTTATTCTATTCTACTGAGCCATTTTACTTTACGTTTGTATTCTTATCTTTTATTATTTATTGTTGTTGCATTGTCAAGAAGGAACCTGCAAGTAAGCATTTCATTGGACGGTGTATACCACGTGTATCCTGTACATATGATTAATACAACTTGAAACTGAAACTGAAAAGATGCTAGAAGATGTCACAACAGATGTCACAACAGATAACTTCGGGTCAGTTGCATTGGTCATCAGTTAGTATGACACAGTCTATTACTGTAGTATAAATTGCACAGTTTATATTTGATGACGAGATTAGTTCGTCTTGTGATTGTGTTAACATCTTGGTTTTGCCTGTAGCTTTAGTTCTAAGGCACTCACAGTGAAAATCTTTGCAGTTCTGGAAACGTCAGAGTGTCTTCTTACCAAAACTATCAATTCCAAGCATAGTCGAGCATCTTTTCGTGACAAAATATTGCGCTTAAAACGGGCACGTCTTTTTATCCAAAAATGAAATACTGCCCCTAGAGTCTTAACAGGTTAAAATGATAAACCTGGATTAGCTAACACAACGTGTCATTGGAACACAGGAGTGATGGTTGCTGATAACGGGCCTCCTTACGGCTATGTAGATATTCCATTAAAAAACAGCCGTTTCCAGATACAATAGTCATTCCTATTTGGCAACAAAGCATCCTTTACTCATACTGCCAAACATACCCTTGTAAAACTGACCATCCTACCGATCCTCGACTTCGGGGGTGTCATTTACAAAATAGCCTCCAATACCCTACTCAATAAATTGGATGCAGTCTATCACAGTGCCATTCGTTTTGTCACCAAAGCCCCATATACTACCCACCACTGCGACCTGTACGCTCTTGTTGGCTGGCTCTTGCTTCATACTCGTCGCCCAACCCACTGGCTCCAGGTCATCAACAAGACCCTGCTAGGTAAAGTCCCCCCTAATCTCAGCTCTCTGGTCACCCCCAAAACCAATTCTTCCTTTGGCCGCCTCTCCTTCCAGTTCTCTGCTGCCAATGTCTGGAACGAACTACAAAAATCTCTGAAACTGGAAACACTTATCTCCCTCACTAGCTTTAAGCACCAGCTGTCAGAGCAGCTCACAGATAACTGCACCTGTACATGGCCCATCTATAATTTATCCCAAACAGCTACCTCTTCCCCTACTGTATTTATTTATTTTGCTCCTTTGCACCCAATTATTTCTATCTCTACTTTGCACATTCTTCCACTGCAAGTCTACCTTTCCAGTGTTTTAGTTGCTATATTGTATTTACTTTGCCACCATGGCCTTTTTTCTGCCTTTACCTCCCTTATCTCACCTCATTTGCTCACATTGTATATATACTTATTTTCCTACTGTATTATTGACTGTATGTTTGTTTTACTCCATGTGTAGTTGTTGTATGTGTCGAATTGCTTTGCTTTATCTTGGCCAGGTCGCAACTCTACGCAGACGACACCATTGTATACACTTTCGGCCCGTCATTGGACACTGTGCTATCTAACCTCCAATCGAGCTTCAATGCCATACAACACTCCTTCCGTGGCCTCCAACTGCTCTTAAACGCTAGTAAAACCAAATGCATGCTTTTCAACCGATCGCTGCCTGCACCCGCATGCCCGACTAGCATCACCACACTGGATGGCTCCGACCTTGAATATGTGGACACCTATAAGTACCTAGGTGTCTGGCTAGACTGCAAACTCTCTTTCCAGACCCATATCAAACATCTCCAATCGAAAATCAAATCAAGAATCGGCTTTCTATTCCGCAACAAAGCCTCCTTCACTCACGCTGCCAAGCTTACCCTAGTAAAACTGACTATCCTACCGATCCTCGACTTCGGCGACGTCATCTACAAAATTGCTTCCAACACTCTACTCAGCAAACTGGATGCAGTTTATCACAGTGCCATCCGTTTTGTCACTAAAGCACCTTATACTACCCACCACTGCGACTTGTATGCTCTAGTCGGCTGGCCCTCGCTACATATTCGTCGCCAGACCCACTGGCTTCAGGTCATCTACAAGGCCATGCTAGGCAAAGCTCCGCCTTATCTCAGCTCACTGGTCACGATGGCAACACCCATCCGTAGCACGCGCTCCAGCAGGTGTATCTCATTGATCATCCCTAAAGCCAACACCTCATTCGGCCGCCTTTCGTTCCAGTACTCTGCTGCCTGTGACTGGAACGAATTGCAAAAATCGCTGAAGTTGGAGACTTTTATCTCCCTCACCAACTTCAAACATCAGCTAGCTGAGCAGCTAACCGATCGCTGCAGCTGTACATAATCTATTGGTAAATAGCACACCCATTTTCACCTACCTCATCCCCACAGTTTTTATTTATTTACTTTTCTGCTCTTTTGCACACCAATATCTCTACCTGTACATGATCATTTATCACTCCAGTGTTAATCTGCAATATTGTAATTATTCGCCTACCTCCTCATGCCTTTTGCACACATTGTATATAGACTCCCCTTTTTTGCTCTGTGTTATTGACTTGTTAATTGTTTACTCCATGTGTAACTCTGTGTTGTCTGTTCACACTGCTATGCTTTATCTTGGCCAGGTCGCAGTTGCAAATGAGAACCTGTTCTCAACTAGCCTACCTGGTTAAATAAAGGTGAAATAAAAAATAAAAATAAAATAAAATAAAATAAAATAAAAAACTGTAAATGAAACTTGTTCTCAACGTGCCTACCTGGTTAAATAAAGGTGAAATAAAATAAATAAATACAATTTCTGATCAAATTGATGTTATTTTAATGGACAAAAAAATGTGCTTTTCTTTCAAAAACAAGAACATTTCTAAGTGACCCCAAACTTTTGAACAGTAGTGTAGGTAGTCAATTTATGTGAAGTCTAAAGCAAGCTTGCTACTAACGGCACAGTAGGCCTTTGTAGGGTTGACATGTGAGTCATTCATCTGAAAACAAAACCATAGAAGTTGACCTCTACTCTCAGCTGTATGTGGTCAGGAGCCTCCAGCTCCTCTTTCTGATAACGGTGCCCATGTGTTTCTAATCATTGCAACCGCCCCAATACAGCCACGCCCACAGCAATATCAAATCTGATAGGATCATGTTCAAAGGCCTGAAGAGGAGCGTATGCTTTTTTCTGTTCGCTCGCACAGCGTCTTACACAAACACCTTAACCAACAAATACCGTAGGCAGATCCGTCTGATTCGGTCTCCGTTCATGTGGGAAAGAGATGATCTTGCTTTTCCTGGACGTGTGTGTGTGTGTGTGTGTGTGTGTGTGTGTGTGTGTGTGTGTGTGTGTGTGTGTGTGTGTGTGTGTGTGTGTGTGTGTGTGTGTGTGTGTGTGTGTGTGTGTGTGTGTGTGTGTGTGTGTGTGTGTGTGTGTGTGTGTGTGAACGGAGGCGCCGTGTGTTTTCTGTGTTTTCCCAATGCTCTGTGTGTTTGTAATGGCCAGGGGAGGGAGTGCATGGACAGCCAGGGAACACACAGAGCACACATCAGAGCTCTGTGATGGGGATGGCTTTGCCTGGCCCCTTGACCTGCCCCTTGCCATGGCCCCTTGACCTTCCCCTTGCCATGGCCCCTTGACCTTCCCCTTGCCATGGCCCCTTGACCTGCCCCTTGACCTGCCCCTTGCCATGGCCCCTTGACCTTCCCCTTGCCATGGCCCCTTGACCTTCCCCTTGCCATGGCCCCTTGACCTGCACCTTAACCTGCCCCTTGCCATGGCCCCTTGACCTTCCCCTTGCCATGGCCCCTTGACCTGCCCCTTGCCATGGCCCCTTGACCTGCCCCTTGCCATGGCCCCTTGACCTTCCCCTTGCCATGGCCCCTTGACCTTCCCCTTGCCATGGCCCCTTGACCTGCCCCTTGCCATGGCCCTTTGACCTGCCCCTTGCCATGGCCCCTTGACCTGCCCCTTAACCTGCTCCTAGCCATGGCCCCTTGACCTGCCCCTTTCCATGGCCCCTTGACCTTCCCTTTGCCATGGCCCCTTGACCTGCCCCTTAACCTGCCTCTTTCCCTGGGACCTTGACCTGCTATTTTCCCTGGCCCCTTGCCATGCATGGCCCCTTGACCCGCCCCTTCCCTGGCCCCTTAACCTGCCCCTTTCCCTGGCCCCTTAACCTGCCCCTTTCCCTGGTCCTTTGACCTGCCCCTTGACCTGCACCTTTCCTGTTCCCTTGAACTGCCCCTGTGGAAGAACTTTGTCTGCTGCCCAAATTGCACCCTATTTGTTTTATACTAGTGCACTACTTTTGGTCAGAAATAGTGCACTATAAAGGGAATAAGGTGCCATTTGGGACACATCGCTGACTCTCTGGTCTCCATTGCCACAGTATGCAGAAATGTGGCACCTTCGAATGTGGCTCCAGACAGCTCTGTTTCAGCCGGGCCTCAATATACAGTATTCAGATTGTTTGTGTAGTTTTACTTCATGCATGTCATGTTAATATCCATTCAGTCCGGATTAACAGTTCACTCTGTGGTTTCCTTTGTGGAGAGACTCTGGCGCCCCAATTTGCCCCATGCTCCCCTCCCAGCCAAACACTCGGCTCTTCAAGGCTCATAAGTTTTATTGGAATTAGCTGGTGTCTTGACATGGAATTTGAAGATCATTTTCAGGATTTGCGATCATACAGTCCTGGCTGGTGACTAGCTTTGATTATTCTGTGTCGGCATCCCAAATGGCACCCTATTGCATATAGTGTATCCCAAATGGCACCCTATTGCCTACTGTATATGGTGCACTACTTTGACCAGAGCCCAATCAGCCCTAGTCAAACGTGTAGGGAATAGGGTGCCATTTGGAACACTACAGCTGGTGTCTTGACATGGAATTTGAAGATCATTTTCAGGATTTGCGATCATACAGTCCTGGCTGGTGACTAGCTTTGATTATTCTGTGTCGGCATCCCAAATGGCACCCTATTGCATATAGTGTATTCCAAATGGCACCCTATTGCCTACTGTATATGGTGCACTACTTTGACCAGAGCCCAATCAGCCCTAGTCAAACGTGTAGGGAATAGGGTGCCATTTGGAACACTACCCTGAGTGTGAAAGCTACACTGAGTTTAGACATTCTGAAAAAGCACGGTTCAGAAACAGACATGTACTTAGTTGGAACAAATTGTTTTGAAGAGATACGGGGATAATCGGGGGAATATCTTTGGACTTGTGCTTTGTCTAGCTTTACTTTTGTCTTATCAAACATCTGTTATGAGGTTCGAGTTAAATAGGATTAAGATTTACAAGATTAAATTAAGTTCTTATACTGTATGAGTCTCAATGAGAATGTTATTCCCAAGCACTGCTTTACTTCTGCTAAATATTTCACTTTCCTCTTCTCTCCTATGAATTATTCACAAAACTATGAACAAATGTTGTATTTACAGAGATAAGCCTGTATCATATCTCAGTTATCTCTGTTATGTGATTGCAGCATTGAGAGACTTGATCAGTAATAATTGCATGTTCTTACACTTGGAACAATTGGACGCCTCTCAAGTCGTTGTCTGTTCGCACATTCTTACACTGACACCCCAACACACACGCACACACACACGCACACACACACACACGCACACACACTACCTATATTTACAGTACTGTACATAGCTACGTCAATTACCTTGCACCCCTGCACATCGACTCTGTTTTTGTACCCTTTATTTTTACTCGCTATTCACTGTGTATTTATTCCTTGTGTCACTATTCAAATGTTTTATTTAAATGTTGATCTTATCTTTAACTCTTCATTGTTTGAAAAGTAAGTAAGCGTTTCACTGTTAGTCTATACCTAATATTTGATTTGAAATAGCACCCTGTTCCCTAAATAGTGTACTACTTTTGACCAGGGCACATAAGGTTCCCCATAGGGCTCTTGTCAAAAGTAGTGCACTATTTAGGGAATAGGATGCCATGTGGGACACAATCGTGGTTCAGGAGATGAAACAGGCTGGTAGTAGATGGACCATCTGGGATTGTTTCATCTGTGGGCAGCGCTGCTGTTTACTCTGTTTGACAGTGGCCTTTATTTCAGATTGTTTAGCTCTGAACTCTGGCACCCTTCTGTGACGTGGAGGCTCAGGCTAATGGAGGACGGCAGCAGCGTTTGTTTAGACAGATTATGTGTCTCAGATCTGCTTCCCAAATATCACCCTATTCCCTATTTAGTGCACTACTTTTGACCAGGGCTCGCCTATCTATAGAATAGTGTGCTATTTGGGACGCAGACAGAATGTGACCACTCTCCCACTGAAGGACTGCGGCACAGTAAAGACTCATTCTACTTTCAGCGATGTGAAATCAATTGGTGCAAACAGGTTAATAACAGGTTAATAACACTTAAAGGTTATTTAAAAAACCTGCTTTTATTTTTTAAATGAGGCGTGTTTTCCATTCACAGTGCAGTCCAGAGCAGATATTGCGGCAGTTAACAAAGTGTCCATATTTTATTTAGCCTTGAACTGGGCCATTTTCTATAATTAGGGGCCACATGTGTGTGTATGTGTGCGCGTGTGTGCATGTGTGTGTGTGTGTGTGTGTGTGTGTGTGTGTGTGTTTGTGCATGCGCTCGGTAAGTGTGTTGCTTTGCTGTGAGATTAGACAGCAACAATTGAGGATCACCTGCAAAAACAGGTGGTCATTATATCTGACATATATCTGAGTATATGTCAGAGCTATAGTAACAGCAAGGTCTGAGCAGCTAACTTCCCACAATTCTACACATTTTGCCATGGGGCAAAGACAAACATTTGCAATTGTATAACTAATCATGCTTTTCTACACATTTTGCCATGAGGCTGAGAGAATGCTATTCTAGGGGCAGTAGGTAGCCTAGTGGTTAGTGTGTTGGGCCTGTAACTGAAAGGTTGCTAGATCAAATCCCCAAGCTGACATGGTAAAAATCTGTTCTTCTGCCCCTGAACAAAGCAGTTAACCTGCTGTTCCTAGGCCGTCACTATAAATAAGAATTTGTTCTTAACTGACTAACCTGGTTAAATAAAATAAAAACATTCTGAGAAGAATCCAAGTGTTACCTAAAAAGCAGTTTCCATAGATAGAGGACTCAACTTTATATCTGTGCCATTATAGCATCTGTGACAGCATTGGCAGCGCCATTGCTTTAAAATGGCGCTGACCATGCTAAAATTGCCTTTAGGTCACTAGAGGACTCTATCATTCTCTATGGCAGCTTCCTTGGTTGAGGAGACTGAGCATCCTAAAAGGACCTGACCTGTCCTCTCATTTAAACCCATGCATCACCTAAACAGGTACATTCTCAATACAGTGATTTGCAATGGCAATAGTATGGCACTCGTTTTACATAATAATGGGCTGTAACGTAATCTGATTACATTCTGTTACTTTTAGATTACTTTCCCCTTAAGTGTCATTAGAAGACAACAAAAATGTATGTTACCAGTTGAATGACATCTATTGCAGGATAAATCAATGTTAAAGTTTACATAGCTGGCCATATACAGATGTAAAATGTTATTTTATGAGTTGTTTATGTAAGCTTCTTCTAACCCATCGCTTTCTACTACATATAATAATACGATTAAATTCTATCTTTACATTAAAAAACAAAGTCTGTCAGAATTCCAGTCATTCCAATAAATGTTATACCCCTTGATCTTCAAGAATAGGACCTGGAAATATGGAAGTATAGGTTAGCCAAATTGTTTTACCTGAGTATAACCCCGAAACTAAGGATTTATTAGCCAGCCCTACTCTGTTGTTTATGATTTTGTTGTCCATAATGACTGATTGGGCTCATTGATTTGAGTTGAAAATAATGGTCTCTGACTGGAACAAACTTAAACTTGCACCTTTTTTCAATGCTGATTTGAAGAAATGCTGTCAATGCTCTCATTGAGAAAACAGAAGTGTCAAAGATTTTTTTTCACAAACATCCTGTCTGAATTTAAAAGTAATCGTCGAAGTAATCATCTATTTGTTCAAAAGTATCTGTAATCTGATTGCAATATTTTGGCTGGTAACGTAATGGATTACAGTTGCCATTTTTGGGGGTAATCCCCTTACATGTAACAGATTACATGTAATCTGTTACTCCCCAACCCTGCTAACGAGAGTGGCACAACCTAAAGCTGTAGGAAACCAGTTCAGCAGCTGTGGTGAGTAGGCCTAGAGAAGTTGGTGATACCAAACAAAAGAAATACAAACACTAAACATTTCTAAATAAATAAAATGAAAACCAGACTCTTGCTTTTGTGTTCTTATATAATACAAAGCATAATGTTTCAATGAATATCAGGTTAGGAAATGTTGGTAGGCTACCAACAAATCTGATCATTTGTGCGGGGAAACTGAAGAGAAACGTCCCCACCTGGGAATAGCTCTCAGGCACATCATCACACTCGTTAATAAGTAATACCCAGTGATATACATTACTACATCAGAGGTAACGTTTTATAAAGTTTGGAGTAGCTAAATGTTGTTGGTGTAAGATAAGAGGCTTTAGCTAGAGGTTGATGAATGTAGGCTTTTATTCCTGCATGGTGCTTGATGCGGCATCCAACTACTTCCTGCTAGGGATTTCGTGGGTGATTTGATTAGAGTAGGCCTAATTCCTCCAGAGTAAACATCTCCTGTGGTTCTGTTTAGCATATATGCCTACTAAGACCCAGAGACTGTAGTAAAGCAGCAACCAGAAAAGTAAAGCCCTGTTAGAGAGAAAAACAGTGTGCGTTCCAAATGACACACTTATTCCCTACATAGTACACTACTTTTGACCAGAGCCCTATGCACTATATTGGGAATAGGTCTGGTCAAAAGTATTGCAGGGTATAGGGAATATAGTGCTAATACTTAGCCAGGACATTACATTACATTACATTTAAGGACCTGCTGCCACGCTTGGCTCAGTTGAGGGGATTTAAAGAGACCTGGGTTAAAACAAGCCTGACCATGTAAAACTGTAAACAAACTGAAACAGCACATGAAGTATCAACATTAGTAGGGTTCTTGGGCAAAGTTCACACACACACACACACACACACACACACACACACACACACACACACACACACACACACACACACACACACACACACACACACACACACACACACACACACACACACACACACACACACTAATGCTATTAGACATGATATGAGTATTGAGTCAGTGTTTTGTTAAATTGGTTGGTTTGAAAGAACATACAGTGCCTTCGGAGAGTATTCAGATCCTTGAACTTTTTCCACATTTTTGTTAAGTTACAGCCTTATTCTAAAATGGATTACATCAGGGTTTTTTCTCTCATCAATCTAGACACAATACCCAATAATGACAAAGCAAAAACTGTTTTTTATGTTTTGTAAATGTATATAAAACATAATGAAATATCACATTTGCATAAATCTTCAGACCCTTTACTCAATACTTTGTTGAAGCACCTTTGGCAGCGATTACAGCCTCTAGTCTTCTTGGGTATGACGCTACAAGCTTGGCACACCTGTATTTGGGGAGTTTCTCCTATTATTCTCTGCAGATCCTCAAGCTCTGTCAGGTTGGATGGGAAGTGTTGCTGCACAGCTATTGTCAGGTCTCTCCAGAGATGTTTGATCAGGTTCAAGTCTGGGCTCTGGCTGGGCCACTTAAGGACATTCAGGGATTTGCCCCGAAGCCAATCTTGCGTTGTCTTGGCTGTGTGCTGTCGTGTCTTTACTATCATTAACTGAAGACTGATAGTTTTTATCAAAGATTCTCTGTAATTAGTTATTACGCGATTAGACTGATTAATCATGAAACCGTAATTACTAGGAAGTCGGGGCACCAAGGAAAAATATTCAGATTACAAAGTTATAATTTCCTAAAATAACTTTTCAGATATTTTACCTGATCAATTAGTCTTCGAATGAATGAATTATTTACTTTACCTCACGTTAGTCTCATTCCAAACGTCGTAAATTGTATGAGTCATCCATACATCAATTGTCTGAAATCATTTATTTATTACTAACCAAGTCATTCACAGAAATGCATAAACAAACAAACAAGGTAAATGTGGTTACATGAAATGATAGGAGAATGTGCCCTTGTGGGCTAAACCGGCATGGCGGCTTGTTAGACAAAAGGGGAGTGGGGGTCGACTAAGAAGCCATTACAGAGTTAATAATCATAACAATTGAAATGCTATTCCTTTGCACATGAACGCTCACTCATTCGGGAACAATTGCAATCAATATATATATTGTGTCGTCTTGATCGTTTTGTTTCTTTTGTAGAATTGTCCGTCTCGCTCCCTCTCTCGGTTGTGGTTAGAGGGGATTGTTCAGAGTGACATTCGTTATAGAATGTATGTTTCGGCGGTTGTCGTTCTTCGCGTTCAATGATACCGAATTCCTAGCTGCAGAATGGTAATTAATATCAAAGACTTGTTCTTATTCTGTCGGTATTGATAGTCTAAGAGTTTAACCACGTGGTATGGTTAAAAGATTCAGCAATGGTCTACAACCTTTGTCCTCCTAATGGAGAAAAACATGATCTGCAACCTTTAGCCATCTCGTAATTGAGGCAAGCTCGGTCTGCTGATCGAAAACCCGAGTGGGGTTTTTATTCGGAATGGCAGAAAAGGGCTGTCCCAGGATGTCTGACCCTAACTGGGCTCAGGGGCGGTCCAGGATGTCTGACCCTAACTGGGCTCAGGGGCAGCCCTCTGATTTAGTTCAAATCCAATTCCCTTTTTGAGTTTTCCTTCATTAAACAGTCCAAAATCACATTGTAAAATTGTGTAAACAGTATCATACTCACTCATTCATCTTATACAACAATTAGATGTAATCCTCATATCTGAGGCTATTATATAAACATCGTTATGGTAATGTGGCCACACCATCTCCCATGAGCTTCCCCAAGTTGTAACAAACGGACCAGTTCGTAGCTGGATTCTTCACCGGTCTTTTATACTTTCTCCATGAAATTTGTTCGTACCTCAAGTTCTGTGAGGTGGAAGGATTTCCTTTGTTCTCCATGAAAATCTACTCTCTCTATACTATGTGTCCATGAGGACATTCTCAGGAATTTAAGACCTCTCTGACCACATCAACCTCGTTGAAGAAGGCAAGGGGGAGGCAGGGAGAGGGGGATGGGCTTGCTACACCCAAAGAGGCCAACGTCATGACAGTGCTTAGGGTCTTTGTACTGTTGGAAGGTGAACCTTCGCCCCAGTCTGAGGTCCTGAGAGGTTTTCATCAAGGATCTCTCTGTACTTTGCCCCGCCCATCTTTCCCTCGATCCTGACTAGTCTCCCAGTCCCCGTCGCTGAAAACATCCACAGAGAAACTGGAGCTCTGTCAGAGTGACCATCGGGTTCTTGTTCATCTTCCTGACCAAGGTACTTCTCCCCCGATTGCACAGTTTGGCCGAGGGGACAGATCTAGGAAGACTATTGGTGGTTCCAAACTTCTTCCATTTAAGAATGATGGAGGTCACTGTGTTCTTGGGGACCTTCAATGCTGCAGAAATATTTTGGTACCCTTCTCCAGATCTGTGCCTTGACACAATCCTGTCTCGGAGCTCTACGGACAATTCCTTCGACCTCGTGGCTTGGTTTTTGCTCTGACATGCACTGTCAACAGTGGGCGCTTATATACACAGGTGTGTGTCTTTCCAAATCATGTACAATCAATTGAATTTACCACAGGTGGACTCCAATCAAGTTGTAGAAACATCTCAAAGATGATCAATGGAAAGAGGATGCACCTGAGCTCCATTTCAAGTCTCATAGCAAAGATTGATGAGGATTTGTATTTATTTAATTCATTTTAGAATGTGTTTTTATTTATTTTTTATTTTACCTTTATTGAACTTGGCAAGTCAGTTAAGAACAAATTCTTATTTACAATGATGGCCTACCCCGACCAAACCCTAACCCGGACGACGCTAGGTAAATTGTGTGCCCTATGGGACTCCCAATCACTGCCGGTTGTGATACAGCCTGGAATCTAACCAGGGTCTGTAGTTACGCCTCTAGCATTGAGATTCAGTACCTTAGACCGCTGTGCCACTTGGGAGCACCAGAATAAGGCTGTAAGAAAATGTGAAAAAAGTCAAGGGGTATTTTTCTTAGGTAGGTCTCAAATGGCACCCTATTTCCTACATAGTGCAGTTTTTTTGACCAGGTGGTGTACACTATATAGGGAATAGTTTGCTATTTGGGACACAACCTTAGTGATAAAGATGAAAGGGGGCCACTTTTAACTCTGGCTCTCTGTGTGCTTTGCTTGCCAACCTCTGTATTAGACCATCAACATCTTTATTACTGTACTCTGAAGTCGTGTGGTGCCAGACAGACTTCTCTTTCCCCAAGGCTCAGGCCTGTATTTCTTTCCTCCCATAAGGCTCCTAGCTGGCTCCTATCTGGCCTGTATTCTGGATTCCCCTTTGGCGTGTTTCAAAGCCCCTGGCAGCAGCATAGCTACGCTGTTCCCCCTCTGCTCTCTCCCTCTGCTCTCCAGACTACAGGGAGGGAGAAACATCTTTGATCAGCTAGGTAGCTCTCTGTTTGTCTAGCTAGCAGCTAGTAGAACCCAAACCCCTTATCCCTGCCAGTCAGCCAGTGGGGGAAACCGTAAGGGTTTTCCACATACCGTTATATATTTAATTGAGCATTTAGTAGAAGAATAAGGAACATTGTTAGAGCTATAAAGCCATAGTACTATGCTGAGTTAGTGTGTCGTTTGTGACTTTATGTTGGGCTTAATCTGGCATCATACAGTTAGAGCTTTGGTAGAGCTGCCGGACCCAGGCTGGTGGCTGGGCCTGCTAGATCTATTAGGCTGCAGCAGAGTGGTCCTCCAGCTGCAACACACACACACACACACACACACACACACACACACACACACACACACACACACACACACACACACACACACACACACACACACACACACACACACACACACACACACACACACACACACACACACACACACACACACCAAGACCAGAGCCTGCATTAGTTCTGCCGTGGCATTCAAAGATGCCTGCCTCCTTAAAAGTCATAATTTGTGCCTTTGAAAAAACACCTAGAAGTCCTGCCTCAGCTTTGCTATAAAGTAAATCATTATTGCTTGAAAGTACTTCCTTGTTGGCAGCACAATGGGAATCTCTGTGGACTTGAATTGTACCTAATATATGGAGCAACTCCAGACTCTGCTATTAGTGGAGAATTAGTAGTGAAAGCTTTTAAAATCCTGGCCAACTGACATCGCTGTACCCCATTGTTGAGCTTCAGCTCTACGGTCTAAACCATTACGATTAGGTCTCTGGTCATAGTGCACCATGCAGGGAATAGGGTACCATTTGGGATGGAACATAAGCAACAGATACAGTGTTCGGATCCATGTTGTAAACTGCTTCACTGTCTTAGGAAGCACTCAACTAGATTAAATGACAAGCCATGCAGAGATAAAGGAATGTAAAGCAAAGGGTTCAGCATGTCAAATTCAATATCTTAGCCACAGAAAAAGGGGAAATAAACAGAACGCTACAACTTCATAACTCTGCTGTCTACACACAAAAACTGTCACTAAAGAATGCTCTGACTTTAGGTTTTCACCACAGAACTAGAATGAGTTCTGTTTTTATTTCATTCCAATTCCATGGTTTTCTTCTATCTTTAGTGTGTACTGTGTTTTTGTATGATGGCTCACAATCACGACTGGCAGAAAGTAGCCTTGGAATCCCATCTAGAGGAGGAACGCTTCCAGCACCCATGATTAGAAGCCAAGAGAGGGGAAAGAGGGAGGAGAGGAGAGGAGAGGGCAGACCGCAAGGAGCCCTACTGCTCTCCTCTTTCGCTCTCCACTCCTCTTGTTCTCCTCTCTCCTGCTCTGCACTGTTCCCTCGCTCACTCTGTCGCACTGTCACCACCACAGACCAGACGCACGCACGCACGCACGCACGCACACACACACACACACACACACACACACACACACACACACACACACACACACACACACACACACACACACACACACACACACACACACACACACACACACATGACACACAGATAGGCTACTCACACGCACGTGTGTGCAAAGACACGTATGCACACATTTGCATCCCACATGCATGCACAAATCCACTTTCCAACATACAGTCTCACATGCTCCTAGTCACTCACAGACACCTACATGTAGTACTGTATAGTCTGAAGCAAGGATATTTCCCTCAATGTTACAGTACTGCCACTAGGGGGAGTCTGGTCGGCCTCTACTAATATTCTTCTACAGTAAAAAAAACTTGATTCCTCACCATATAATACAACTCCTGTTTTCATGTTCAGAGGTTTCCCGGAGAACATTGAAGTTTATTTTATTTTTGAAGGACAAAATAAATTAGTTATGAATTTGATTTAGTTTAACAGGACCACTGACAACTAGAAATGATCCTATTGTTATGAGAAACAGACAATAATTACTTGTTTTCCCAGAGACACATTTATTGGTTTTGGACTATTCTGCAGACGGTGACAGTCAGCTCAGTCAGACAGCCCACATTGAATCATAGTGTCTCACAACAAATTACAAGTCATCAACAGTTGGGATATTTCCTGACAAAACTGTGTTATCTACAATGTGAAACAGTGTCGTCGTCCCAAATGGCACCCTATTCCCTATATGGGCCCATAGGGCTCTGGTCAAAAGTAGGACACTATGCAGGGAATAGGGTGCCATTTGGGACATAGCCGGTGTAATTGCTCCATTACACAGGATCTCTTCTTCAGTGTTGTAGAAATCGTCTTTTTGTGTGGCAATCCATATCATCCTTATTCTCACGGTTACACTTTGTGGTTGTTCAAATGTAGTGCTCTCTTGGCTATTATGTCTTAAATAATCAGAGAACTACAGAGAGAGTCAGGACATACTGTTAAGGATGTCCCCCTGAACAGTTCACTGTACTAGAAAAAGTTATTTCTGGCCCTTAGACCTCTGTTATGTATACATTAGAATATATCTGACAACTTTCCACAATTTCTAACTTCCACTTTTCCACCTTTTATGTCAAGAAATGCTCAGCTCAGAAAACAGAGTTTTGTCTCCTTTTCACCTTCCATGCATGTTTTCTTCCA
This sequence comes from Oncorhynchus gorbuscha, assembly GCF_021184085.1. Taxonomy (NCBI): domain Eukaryota; kingdom Metazoa; phylum Chordata; class Actinopteri; order Salmoniformes; family Salmonidae; genus Oncorhynchus; species Oncorhynchus gorbuscha. The sequence goes on from NC_060185.1 coordinate 36,658,636, forward strand.
TACAGAGCCACCATTGAGTCTTGTAAAAGGTTAGACCCATCACAGAGACTAAGGCAATAGCAGAAAATGTGCTCTCAATATCCGCCAAATGTATGGATTTAGAATCACTTGTGCGTAGTGAAATATAGGTTACAGGAGCCAAGAAGACACTTTCACTTCTGACGTAATTACCTGATTTTCCAAAGGTGTAATTTATGAAAGGTGGCTGACGGACATTTCAGGAGTTTCATGAACCATTTTAAGGGCATATATCACAGGGAAATGGCAGGAGTTTTATGCTTTCAAAACACCACCTGTCTCCACTCAGCTTCCATTCTCCATTAAGACAGGGGAGTTTTACACCTCTAAAAACAAGTGGATAAAGTAGAGTGTTTTCTCTCTGTCGCTATAACACAGCTTTACATTTTCGGGCCCTGGTTTACTCTCCACACATTAAGCTGGGGAGGACATTCCTCAAGTTAACATCCCCATAGAAATATGGACTCAGGGACCACTCAATACTGTAAAGAGAGTTTCAAACACAGTCCCTCTATAAGAGCTCACACTCAGTCTGTCTATGAGTACTGGTCAACATTCTTGTAAATCCAGCAGTCTCGCCTTCTCCAGAATTGGTTTCATACAGGCAAACATATACCCTGGTTCAAGATGTGCATGTGCTTTAGCAAACTGTTTAAATACAGATGATACACACACACACACACACACACACACACACACACACACACACACACACACACACACACACACACACACACACACACACACACACACACACACACACACACACACACACACACACACACACACACACACACACACACACACACACACACACACACACACACACGCACAAACACAGAGTAGCTCTAGAGGGTAGTGTTACAGACCAGAGAGCCTGGCTGCATTTGGACCTGTCTCTCTGATTAGAACTGAATGTTGAGACCATAAACCGTCTCCCTCTGTCGTTCTAACGTACGCCTGCAGGAGATCTGGGTTCAAATACTATTAAAAATCATTTCAAATACTTTATCTTCACTTGATTAAGCTTGCCTGGCTTACTGGACCAATAGAATTGTACCATAACTGCAAACCATGCCCACCTGCTATTCAAGGCAGGCTCGATCAAACACTCAAAGTATTTGAAAGATTTTAATCCCTGTGGTTTGATCTGTGGTCTGGTCTGTGGTCTGGTTTGTGGACTGGTCTGTGGACTGGTCCGTTCTGGTCTGTGGTCTGTGGGCTGGTCTGTGGGCTGTTCTGTGGGCTGGTCTGTGGGCTGGTCTGTGGTCTGGTCTGTGGTCTGGTCTGTGGACTGGTCCGTTCTGGTCTGTGGTCTGGTCTGTGGGCTGGTCTGTGGGCTGTTCTGTGGGCTGTTCTGTGGGCTGTTCTGTGGTCTGGTCTGTAGGCTGGTCTGTAGGCCGGTCTGTGGTGTGGTCTGGTCTGTGGGCTAGTCTGTGGTCTGGACAGTTCTCTAGTAAAGGAAGGGTTCTCTGTTATGCCAAAGTAACAAGGTGTTGACTTATTAGGTGAGTGGAGGGAGGGGTTGAAAATGACATGATGCAAGTGATCTATTATATGCACTGTGGTTGGGATCACAGCCTGTAGAGCATATGGAGCATTAAGGCATTTTCCAGAATTGTTACACAGCTCACCAAATATACAGAAAGAGCCTGTCCCCTCCCTTTGTTAAGCCAATAAAAAGCACTCAGCTTTTGTTGCTGGATCAGGTTATAAGAGGAGCCAGGAATGTTTCCTGATTACATGACCTGACCGGGACAAACAGCCGAGAGATTTTCTTGGGCTGACTCCCAAATGGCACCTTATTTCCTACATAGTACACTACTGACTCTGGTCAAAAGAAGTGGACTATGTAGTGAATATGGTGCCAAATGGGATGTACACATTGTCAGGAAGTAACGATCAGTGCAGCACACTCTAACGTTTCCCATCTCTCTGTGTCCCTCTCAGGTTTAGGAAGAAGCCATCAGAATGAAGACCGAGGCCAAGGGTTTGGGGCGGTCTGTGTCGAGGGCGCTGCAGGATAAGGGCCGGTGGAGCCGAGGGGTCCTGCTGCTGGCCTACATCGTCCTGGAGCTGATCACCGTCCACTCCTCCACCGTCCTGGGTAACCTGGAGCTCCAGCTGGATGAGGAACAGCCAGCCGGGACCATCGTAGGGGACATCAGCGCTGGGTTACCGCCTGGCGTCACCGCAAGTCTTTACTTCATATCAGACCATGAGGGCACCGGGGTGGGGAGTGACCTGGACATAGATGAGAGCACGGGCATCATCAAGACAGCCAAGGTGTTGGACCATGAGCTGAGGGACCGGTACAACTTCATTGCCGTGACTATGACGGGCTTGACCATTGAAGTGACAATCACGGTGAATGACATCAATGACCACGCTCCCACGTTCCCCCGGAGGAGAGCGGCGTTCAAGATCCCGGAGATGACGGCGGTGGGAACCAGGTTCCCCCTAGAGCCGGCCGTGGATGGGGACAAGGGCCAACTGACTACCCAGGGATACCTCATCAAAGACGGGAACCCCGGCCAGGCTTTCCTCCTGGAGACCCGGAGAGGATCAAACCAGGTTCTCTATCTGGATCTGGTGGTCAACACTCTTCTGGACAGTGAGACCAGACTGTCTTATACTTTATCCCTGGAGGCGTTCGATGGAGGCTCCCCTAAGAGGACTGGTCAGATGGTGCTAGATGTGATGGTTCAGGATATCAACGACAACGCTCCAGTCTTCAACCAGAGTCGCTACCACGCCATTATCTCAGAGAATCTGCTGCCGGGTAGCAACATTCTCCAAGTCTTTGCCTCTGACGCTGACCAGGGAGACAACGGCCTTGTTCTCTATGAGATCAACCGCAGGCAGAGCGACCCAGAGCACTACTTCATAATTGACTCTCGTACGGGTGTCATCACGCTCAACAAGCCGCTGGACTTTGAGATGCGGAGGGTCCACGAGCTTGTGGTCCAGGCGAGGGATAACGCCACGCAGCCCGAGGTTACCAACGCCTTCGTCACAATCCACGTCCGGGACTACAATGACAACCAGCCCACCATGACTATCATCTTCCTCAGCGAAGACGGCTCCCCACAGATCTCCGAGGGCGCCCAGCCTGGCCAGTACGTCGCACGCATCTCCGTCACCGACCCGGACTATGGAGAATACGCCAATGTCAACGTCTCCTTGGAAGGAGGGGACGGGAAGTTTGCCCTGACCACCAAGGACAACATAATCTACCTGATGTGTGTGGACCAGATCCTGGACCGAGAGGAGAGGGACACATACGAACTCAGGGTGATGGCTACAGATGCAGGCACCCCTCCTCTCAGGGCTGAGTCCTCCTTTACGATACAAGTCACTGACGTTAACGACAACCCTCCTCTGTTTGATCAGCAGGAGTACAGGCAGGCAATACCTGAGGTGGTGTTCCCAGGGAGCTTCGTGTTGCAGGTCACGGCGAGAGACAATGACCAGGGGCCCAATGGAGACATCACATACAGCCTCCTCCAGGATGGCCAGGCTGGCCAGGATGAGAACCAGGCCCAGTGGTTCACCATCGACCCAGTAACAGGGATCATCACCACGCTCTCCCAGCTGGATTACGAGTCGCAGCCCAGGCCAAGTGTGACTGTGGTGGCTACAGACGGAGGGAGGCCTTCCCTGTCCTCCACAGCTCTGGTCCATGTGGTACTACAAGATATTAACGACAACGAACCTGTGTTCGGTAGCAACTTCTACAACGTATCCATCAAGGAGAACACGGCTGCTGGGTCCTGCATCCTACAGGTAGGACATTGTCTATTCTGTTTTTCTAGTCAACCTGTCGACAGGTGAATCTCCCATGCGAAAGTTTCAGAATTTTTAATTGCGACAACTAAAAGTCTTGAAAGCCTTATCACCTGCTTCTTGATCATGTGAAGTCCGATATCTATAACTTGTACGTATTCAAGCTGCTAGTTTTTTCGTATATGAGCTGGGAAATACCAAATGCCAAATGAAGACTATATTGGAAAGAGAACTACCCTTGAGGGTTGAGAGGGGTCTGAAGTTCTGAACTCATTTTTAAGGGAAATGGAGAGACCATTACCTAGAGGAGAAATATTACCCAGATAGAAAATCGTTTGGTGGATTTTGCTGAAGTATTGTCAGGCATTAAGTGTTAGTTTAATGTTCAATCTGTTTAGATTGGATTGTAGAGGATAAGAGAGTTTAGAGTGGAGAAAATGAAGTGAGGGAGTTTAGGTTGGAGAAAGGCTAAGGTTGTGTCCCAAATGGCACCCTATTCCCTATTTATAGTGCACTACATATAGTACCCTACATGGGTAATAGGGTGCGATTTTGAAACATACTAAGTGAGGCGTTTACCTGGTGTCTGCAGAGCTGGAGGATCTCTTCTCTTCTGGCTGTCCTCTCCTTCACCTCTCCAAGGTTTCCAAGGTAACTGAGACAGTGTAAAGCCCCTCTGACAGCTGAAGACAAAAGAGGTTTCCACTTTATTTACCTAATTCAGCTGCAGGAGGACAGGGTAGGGCTTCTTCTGACAAAAAGACATGTCACATGTCAAACCTCAACAAAAGACACCCCCCAAAAATGGGTATAGTAGACAAGAAAAGAAGCAAGCCATTGACAAACCACAGGTCCACCACATTCGCTACAGGGCCTCCAGGCCAGATCCCACTGCGGGGTCAAAACCGTAATTACGCCTCATTAAGAGGTATCGTTTTCTCAGGTTGTTGTTGCGTCTGTTATGAGAAAGAGACCATTCGTTTTTTTGTTTTCTGCTTTTTATCAGTCTGTTTCTTCCAGACTTCAAAGCTTCTACTGCTGCTGCAGCAATCAGACACTCTAACATACAGGAGGTCTGGGGGAGAGAGGGAACTGTTCATTTCATTCCTGTTTCACAAGCATCTGTGTGCCTGAGATGGGGTTGGGGCTGAGACGGCCAGGGTTTGGATGAGTTGGGGTTGGGTTTAAGAGAGAGGGGTTGGGGCTGAGACGGCCAGGGTTTGGATGAGTTGGGGTTGGGTTTAAGAGAGAGGGGCTGGGGCTGAGACGGCCAGGGTTTGGATAAGTTGGGGTTGGGTTTAAGAGAGAGGGGTTGGGGCTGAGACTGCCAGGGTTTGGATGAGTTGGGGTTGGGTTTAAGAGAGAGGACTTGGGGCTGAGACGGCCAGGGTTTGGATGAGTTGGGGTTGGGTTTAAGAGAGAGGGGCTGGGGCTGAGACGGCCAGGGTTTGGATGAGTTGGGGTTGGGTTTAAGAGAGAGGGGTTGGGGCTGAGACACCCAGGGTTTGGATGAGTTGGGGTTGGGTTTAAGAGAGAGGGGTTGGGGCTGAGACAGCCAGGGTTTGGATGAGTTGGAGGTGGGTTTAAGAGAGAGGGGTTGGGGCTGAGACGGCCAGGGTTTGGATGAGTTGGGGTTGGGTTTAAGAGAGAGGGCTTGGGGCTGAGACGGCCAGGGTTTGGATGAGTTGGGGTTGGGTTTAAGAGAGATGGTTGGGGCTGAGACGGCCAGGGTTTGGATGAGTTGGGGTTGGGTTTAAGAGAGAGGGGTTGGGGCTGAGACGGCCAGGGTTTGGATGAGTTGGGGTTGGGTTTAAGAGAGAGGGCTTGGGGCTGAGACGGCCAGGGTTTGGATGAGTTGGGGTTGGGTTTAAGAGAGAGGGCTTGGGGCTGAGACGGCCAGGGTTTGGATGAGTTGGGGTTGGGTTTAAGAGAGAGGGCTTGGGGCTGAGACGGCCAGGGTTTGGATGAGTTGGGGTTGGGTTTAAGAGAGAGGGCTTGGGGCTGAGACGGCCAGGGTTTGGATGAGTTGGGGTTGGGTTTAAGAGAGAGGGCTTGGGGCTGAGACGGCCAGGGTTTGGATGAGTTGGGGTTGGGTTTAAGAGAGAGGGCTTGGGGCTGAGACGGCCAGGGTTTGGAAGCTCTCCAATGGGCTGAGTGATGTGCAAACGGGATCTATGCCCAGTGACAGCCCCAGGGAGAGGGAAGGGTGAGGGGGAGAGGGAGTTGGATTTGTAAGGGAGAGGGGAGATGGAGGCAGGGAAGTGTGGGAGAGAGGGAACTAGAGGGAGAGAGGGAAATAGAGGGAGGCCCAGTGCTTGTCTTGAGCAGGCGCTCACAGGGTCTGAGTACTGGCACCTTACATTTTCTACTGCTTGAGCTCCTGTTCCTCTCATATCATTTTAGCTCAAAAGTATTGTGGAGGTCCTGCACCTCAAGATAAACAGTACCGGCACCCAACATGAGTATCGGCACCTGTTTCAGTCCAAGTCAAGCACTGGGGCACTAGAAGAATAACAGCTGAGACAGGGGCAGTGGTTGTATGGGAGGTCTGTGTCTCAATTATACATCAGCAAGGATGAGTACAGAGAAATAATATACTGGTATTGGTCAGAATATTTATGATGTCATGCACTTCTACGTTATTCTATCATCTTTTCCTGCTCCATCAGCAGCCTCCAGGCTCCCAGCATGCAACATTTCTCCAAAGCCAGCCACTCTCTGGCCAGTCTGTGTGTGTGTTTGTCTGTGTGTGTGTGGCGCCTCCCTGGCCTGTCTTAGTTCTGCTTGGCGGCTGTAGACGTGTAGTTGGCGTGCCATGTGAGGCCAGACGTCTTGGCTCTGGGTGTGTGTGTGTGTGTGTGTGTGTCTGTGTGTCTGTGCGTGTGTGTTCAGGGTGCCAGCAGCTCCACATCCCAGCGTCTCAGCAAGACATCTGACGACCAACGGCCTTTTCTCTATGTGCAAGAAATTCCCACTGCACATTTTTCCACACACTCAATACTGTCCAACAGCCATTACAATAGGGGTATTGTGATCATCAGTCCAGCATTTTGAAGTGGGTAAGGTTTAGGGTTTCTGTTCCCTCTATGTTTCTCTAACAGCAGTTCATGATCAGTCTTAACACACTCTCTCTCTTTCTCTCTCTCTTTCTCTCTCTCTTTCTCTCTCTCTCTTTCTTTCTCTCTCTCTTTCTTTCTCTCTCTCTTTCCTAAGAGAGGTTGTCACTTACTCTCTGTGTCAAATGCTGCAGTAGAGGAATACTTATATAGTTATAATTAGGTGTTGTGCAAAAATATCATGAATGAAAATAATAGTTTTCCACCTCAATTAAAGTGACAAGTCTTAAACCTATTAGCAGTCATCAATCTGGTAATGTAATAGGTCAGATATATAGGGGGAAAACAGGTCGTCTCATGGAGGGGAAATAGGGATTGACATGAGGAATAACATGTTAAAGACCAAGAACTGCATTATGGGCTGGACTCCACTTTATGACATTCCATTTATTTTCCCCTACAAGCATCATGCCCTTATTGGTACCTGCTTTAAACTGTGTCTGTGTCGCAAATGGCACCCTATTCCATATTTAGTGCACTAGTTTTGACCAGAGCCCATAGGACTCTCCACAAATAGTGCATTGTACAGGGGATAGGGTTTATTTGGGATGCAAATTGTGTTGTCTTTATAAGGTAGTTGGTGATTGGAGAGAGTGAAACATGCAGTGATTGGCTATACAGTACCTACAGTAGGTCTGTGTTATGTAGGGCCCACAACACACTGATTGTATAAATGCATTGGATTTATATAGCTCAAAGTGCTTTACATTATAGGATAGAATCACAGTTCATATGTGTGTTTATACCCTATGAGTGGGTTAGTCTCCGATACATTATCAGTCAGCCTTGTATTCCATAATGGAACATTACCAGTCAGCCTTGTATTCCATAATGGAACATTACCAGTCAGCCTTGTATTCCATAATGGGACATTACCAGTCAGCCTTGTATTCCATAATGGAACATTACCAGTCAGCCTTGTATTCCATAATGGAACATTACCAGTCAGCCTTGTATTCCATAATGGAACATTACCAGTCAGCCTTGTGCCTTGTATTCCATAATGGAACATTACCAATCAGCCTTGTATTCCATAATGGAACATTACCAGTCAGCCTTGTATTCCATAATGGAACATTACCAGTCAGCCTTGTATTCCATAATGGAACAATACCAGTCAGCCTTGTATTCCATAATGGAACATTGTCAGTCAGCCTTGTATTCCATAATGGAACATTACCAGTCAGCCTTGTATTCCATTATGGAACATTACCAGTCAGCCTTGTATTCCATTATGGAACATTACCAGTCAGCCTTGTATTCCATAATGGAACATTACCAGTCAGCCTTGTATTCCATAATGGAACATTACCAGTCAGGCTAGGACACACACACACACACACACACACACACACACACACACACACACACACACACACACACACACACACACACACACACACACACACACACACACACACACACACACACACACACACACACACACACACACACACACACACACACACACACACACACTGTAGTGGCTGAATGAAAGGGCTGCAGAATGGGAGCCACAGTGGTACTGTACTCTCTCTCAGACAGGACAGGAGCCTGGGTAGTGGGGGGCAACTCTACTGCTCTTTCGGTTTTGCTGCAGAATTGCTACATTTGGTCACGATTCCCTTTCTCAATTAATTGAATGGAGGGAGGTAAGAGTGGATGGGTGCTTGTTAGCCCTTTGAGTCTTGAGTACATCATTAATCTGGACCAAGGCTGTGTCCCCAATGGCACCCTAGTCCCTATATTTTCCCTATCGGTCATGGTCAAAAGTAATACACTATATATAGGGAATAGGGTGCCATTTCTGTTTATCTCAAATTCATTGAGCTCTGAACAGAGTCCGCTGTTATGTAGTTTGTGTTTGACAGAGAACTGCTTTATCTGATGCATCGTTCATGTTTATTTATGACTGATCCTGTTGTAAATAACCAGTACTTCACAAGAAGCACATCACCTTTCTATTGGATCTCCCTCTCTCTAGCACTCTCCACCCCTCTCTCTCTCTCTCTCTCTCTCTCTCTCTCTCTCTCTCTCTCTCTCTCTCTCTCTCTCTCTCTCTCTCTCTCTCTCTCTCTCTCTCTCTCTCTCTCTCCTTCTCTCTCTCTCTAGCACTCTCCATTCCCCCCTCTCTCTCTCTCTCTCTCTCTCTCTCTCTCTCTCTCTCTCTCTCTCTCTCTCTCTCTCTCTCTTCTCTCTCTCTCTAGCACTCTCCATTCCCTCTCTCTCTCTCTCTCTCTCCTTCTCTCTCTCTCTAGCACTCTCCATTCCCCCCTCTCTCTCTCTCTCTCTCTCTCTCTCTCTCTCTCTCTCTCTCCTTCTCTCTCTCTCTAGCACTCTCCACTCCACTCTCTCTCTCCTTCTCTTCTCTCTCTCTCCTTCTCCTCTCTCTCTAGCACTCTCCACTCCTCTCTCTCTCTCCTTCTCTTCTCTCTCTAGCACTCTCCACTCCTCTCTCTCCTTCTCTTCTCTCTCTCTCCTCTCTCTCTCTCATTCTCTCTCTCGCTCGCTCTCTATGTCTCTCCTTCTCCTCTCTCTCTTTCTCTCGCTCGCTCTCTCTCTCTCTCCTTCTCCTCTCTCTCTTTCTCTCTCTCTCTCACTCTCAAGCGATCTCTCCTCTCTCTCTTTCTATCACTCGCTCTCTCTCTCCTCTCCTCTCCTTAAGGGGCTTTATTGGCATGGGAAACATATGTTTACATTGCCAAAGCAAGTGAAATAGATAATAAACAAAAGTGAAATAAACTATCCCTCTCTCTGCCTCTCTCTCTCTCTCATTCTCTCTCTATCTCTCTGTCTCTATGTCGGGGTAAGAATCGGCCCTCTGTCTGTGTTTTTGGGGGGTTGGTATGGCTCCAGCGGTAAAGCGAGAGGGGGTCCCCTGGCAGCGCGAGGGGAAATGAGGCCCAACGAGCGCCAGCCGCTGGCACAGTTGGCGGAGGTGACACAGGCAGGGGGAGGCTTCCTCGTCTGTCTCTCCTCCTGTTGCACTCCGTCCCTTCCCCCATCTATCCCTCCCTCCCTTCCTCCACCCCCCACTCTCTCCATCCTCATTCTCTCCATCGCCTGCCTCCCTCCCTCCTTGTCTTTTTCACCTCCTGGCCTCCATCTCTCCCTTCACTCCAACCTTAATCTGATCTCCCTTCAGACCTCATTAGCTGGGTGTGAGGTCAGGCTATACCCATCACCACCTCGGCAGTTTAACCCACCGCCCCCATAGTCAAGGAGAGAATGGTCTGTCATTGCAAGGGCCCCCTTCAGCAACCCCATGGCAACCAGAGAAGACCACTGATTGCTGCGAGATAATATATCAACTTTTTGGGAGTTTTGTCTGTTGGATTGGCGCTGAGCTGAGAGTCAAATTTGTGAGTTTATCAGTTTCCTCTGCAACCAGAAAGGGTTCCTGTCTGAACCGTGCTTTGGCACCCGTCCGTCGGAGTGAACTCACAGGCCTCCCCTCTCACTCGACCTGGCCTTGAAAAGACATCACTGATACTGGCTGGCCTGCCATGTCTCATCCCTTGACTCTGATTGGTGTGGTTTGATAGACAAAGCTCACAGTGTTGTTGAATAGGAAACGTAATAGCTAGCCTTACATCTATCTGCTTCGTTGCACAGAGGATTTTCCAATGAATATGTTTGGTTCAGGATGATTAGAAACGTCACTCATTCCACTGATTTGGAAGACAGGAAAGGAGGAGAAGAGAGGATGAAAGAGGAGATGAAGATAGGAAAGGAGAGGAGGGGAGAAGAGTAGAGAGGAGATGATAGTCTCAGTGAACTCCATGCCTGGCAACATAAAAACACACCATCTGTGGGACATTCTAAGGGACAACTATACCGTTGAGATTCGTTCATCAGAGCTCCACTTCACTGAGCCATTGATATTTCAAAGTGTGTTCCTCAGCATTAGTGTTTCGCCCAAAGCCACAGATGTAATGTAGTGTCACAGTGGGTTCTGGACTGTAACCTGATGGTTGGATCAGGACCATAGAGCCAGGACCAGACCTGATGGTTGAACCAGACTGTAGTGTTAAGTGCCAGCCAGGCAATAAATGGTTCATTAGGTTCAGCCCTCCTACCATATGGTCCCTGAAGGCTCAGATCAATCACTTCATCTCCGTTTTTCACATCTGATTTGATTCGGTAGAAGCTTCTTGTTTTCTCGGCAATCTGCAGATGCTTCTATTCAAAGCAATGTCTCTGTTTCTAAGTATTTGAACTTGGTGCTGCAACACTTTTTGAAGTCCTCCTCAAACCCACAGATTCTGTTTTCAATGTCTCGGTCACAGTTCTTTAGCTGGGACAAAAGACCTGCCTCTCCCAGCTGGATTTAGTCTCCAGCTAACATTTACATTTCCCTCCGTGACAAGAGTCACTGACTCAAAGCAACAAGAGGGTAGAACACAAGTCCCTTCACTGTAATGGGAGTAGGGTGCCATTTGACGTAGACACTGGGTTGTATGAAAGCAGGTGTTTTAACCTCCAGCCTGCCTGGCTCACTCTCCCTGCTGCACAGGCAAAAACAGAAGTTTGACTGCACCTGGAGTTTAGCAAACCAAAGCAACCTTGTCCAATGCAATGAATTGGAGGCTTTGAATAAGACACCTGGACAATCCATAATTTCCCCCAGTCCTCCTGTCACTCTCTCTTCTCTTCTTTCTCTTCTCTCTGTACTGAAATGGGTTCAAACCCAGTAGGCTTTATGTACTACATATTCTATTGTCCCCAGGATACAACCTAACTGTATTGTCTACTGTGAGATTTTCCTAACAAAGACCAGTGAAATGACCAGTTTTAGGGTGTTACTTGTATACATGAACCATATAATACATTTTCCAACTGTAGTTTTCTTTCTGAAGAGGGCCGGGGACAATCTAAATGTGTTGCTGTCTGTTTTAATGTCAGTGTTCTCTAGTCTCCCTGTGAGGCTGGGTTATCCCCCGGCTAGCTGACAGACAGACAGACAGACAGACAGACAGACAGACAGACAGACAGACAGACAGACAGACAGACAGACAGACAGACAGACAGACAGACAGACAGACAGACAGACAGACAGACAGACAGACAGACAGACAGACCGACCAGACTCCGTTTTTGGTCCCCTTTCTCCTGGTAACCACTTTTCCGCTCTGCGGTGACTGGCTGTGTGGTTTTCACAGTATTTACAGGGAAAGGACAAAATTGCAGGAAACTGGGATGTACTACTTAATGTGTTCACAAATGTAATTCTTCCTCGAGAATATTACTCTTGGGTAGAGCGGAACGGTGTGGAGCGGGGGCATTGGAATGAGCATAAACACTGATGCACAACTGCAACAGAGCACACTCCCTTTTATCTGTCTCTCTGTCTTCAGGAGGTCAGTTTCCATTAGACAGAACAGTCTGTCTGCCTACCAGTCTGTCTGTCCGCCAGTCTATCTGTCTGTCAGCCAGTCTGCACTAGAGTTCTCATCGGGCCTGAAGATTCGAGGCCTGTCCTGCTCAAGTCCGATGAGCTGAAGCCAACACCACAGAAATTAAATGAGCCCGAACCCGGAAAAGATTTCTAGAAAACAGCATATTGACTTAAACGGGTGTTGAGAACGATATGGCGGAGGCAAGGGGCAGTTGAGTGAAGAGACGATGAAACAGCCATTGGGCCTAGAAAAAGCACGGAGAGGAAAACTCACCTTCGTTATGATCGACTGATTGAAGAAAATATTGGGATAAAGTAGGCTGATGCAATTGAAGGAATGTATGAAATTGTTGCTTACTGAAACACCAAAAGTCATATATAAGCTACACATTTAAAACAATAGTCGTGAGTGGTCACCTAGATGATTATTTCAGCACCGGTTTGATTGGGACAGCGCCACTGTGCTGCTTTGGGACTCGTCTTGATAAATCAATCAATGTCAGATTTGACTTTTGACTGAATCTCCTTTGGGATATTTGGGTCCAGGCGGGTAAATGTTAGCTAAGTTGAGGTGAGTGCTAATGATCATCTTTATGCTAGATTGCTCATATAGTAGCTGATCAGAAAATGTTTCTTAACAGGTGGATCTTGCTCATCACCCGCGTAGCAGCCTGTCCTACTCCCGACCAAAAGCCTGTGACTTTTCTGATAATCAATCAAATAGATTTTGTTTCACTGATTCTCTGTGTATATTTGGTTAATTGATCTGAGACTAGATGAACTTCCTGTTGTTTTCTTGTGGATCCCTTCAGCCTATTCGTATCGCAATTTGAAATCATTAGAAAAACCTGTTTCTTCGTGGCTACACATTTCTCTGCCAATA